>NC_134551.1:28603200-28722481 GCF_025594145.1 Primulina tabacum
CACAATTTTGTGTGTAGCATATAATACAACAATATAGATACTATATTATTATTACACATAGAAAACTTGTTTTTTAATAGAAAAATCTTGTAAATTTTTTTAATATTTAAAACAAAAGAATCAAGTCCTTTTATATTACTTTCCAACACATAGTAGACAAAATATCAACAAGTAGATCTCATATTAGATAATTTTACGGATCTATATCCGCGAGACAAGTCGACCCTATTCATAATCGGAGTGAAGCATAATACTTTGATATAAAAATTAACATTTCTCCATAAATCAGGTCGAGCATGTGACATGTCTCACAAAATAGATTGATGAGACACTCTCATAAAAATTTTTGTGAACACGAAATGTCTAGTCGTCATTTACAACATTCTCAGATTTTTTTTTTCTAAGTTTTAAAAAAAGAACTAATATACTTATGTTAAAAATAAAAATTTACGGTAAAAAGTAAAAATCTCAAACTCACAAAATAAATTAAAGTACACACTTTTATAAAATTTTCTCTATTCAATTGTGTTTTTCTTCACAAAATGAGAGACTTATTTATAGAATTTCTTTGGAAAAAATCCAAAAATAAATACATCATTACATACATCGTCACACATTAATTTTCAATATTTACAACTCTTATTTTCTACACTCAATCTTATTTTCAACACTCCCCTTTGTGATGATGATCATGACACAATGATTGTCTTTATTACGTATTTTCATATTGTCTCGTTAAAAATCTTACTAGGAAAAACCCATTGGGATAAAAATTATAGTAAGAGAAAAAGATTGCAGTCACGTAAACTCCCCTTCATGTTAACACGAATGATTCTTCACAAATTTCGTAGATTGTGAATCCCAATATTATATATATGCTTTCTAAATATTATCGTAGGAAGTGTATTTGTGAAGAGATTTGATGAGATTTCACTTGACTGAATGTGACGAATATCAATATCCTTATTCTAAACTTAGGGAGAATATGTTTAGTTATGTCGCTTTTAATGTATCCTTTTTTAATTTGAGTAACACATGCAACATTTATCTTCTTATAGTATCACAGGCTTCTTGTCGAATGATAATCCACATGATTTGGATATGTTCTGTCATTGAATTTAGCCATACACAGTCACGACTTGCTTCATGTAGTGCAATAATCTCGGCGTGATTTGATGAAGTTGTTACGAGTTTTTTGTTTCTCTGAATGCCAATAAATTGCAGCGCCTCCACGAGTAAATACATATCCGGTTTGAGAACGTGCCTTATGTGGATCAGATAAATACCCAGCATTAGCATAACCAATTATGCTTTGATTGATATCTTTTTAATACAAAAATTCCAAGTCTATCATTCCTCGTAGATAACTGAATATATATTTTAATTCTGTTCCATTGTCTATTTGTTAGATATGAGCTAAATCTTGCCAATAAATTTACAGTAAAAGATATATCAGGTCTTGTACAATTCGAAGATACATAAGGGCACCAATAGCACTTAGATATTGTATTTCTGGACCAAGAATAACATCACCATCTTCACATGAACGGAATGGATCATTTTCTATGTTTAATGATCTAACAACCATTAGAGTACTTAAAGGATTTGATTTATCCATATTAAAATGTTTAAGGAACTTTTCTCTATAATTTGACAGGTGAACAAATATTTCACATTCTTTTGTTCAATTTGCAAACACAAAAAATACTTTGTTTCTGAGCAGCTCTTTATACCTCTCCCAAGCTTCATACAGTTTCTCAAACTCATTATGTCTAAATTTGCTGATATCGATCTTGAGTTGAGCAGACTTGGCTGCCGGTAAGTATTTTACCAAAAAATTTGCAGCCAAGTCCTCCCAAGTAGTTATGGTTTCCCAAAGGTAAACTTTGCAGCCAACTCCTCGCATTATCCCTGAGAGAAAACGGAAACAAAGTAAGACTAATAATATCTTCAAAAATACCATTTATCTTACCGTGTATATAATCTCCAGGAATGTTCTGAGATGCATATGAGATCTGCAGTAACTGCTCCCCCAAATTGGTTTTGCTGAACCACATTTATCAGTGTAGGCTTCAGCTCGAAATTGTTTGCATTTATAGTCCCTCGAGCTATCCAGAATAATGAATATTGGTCACTGGTCTGAAGTGATCTCAGATTGGCACCACCGGAGGAGGTTGATTTTCATTATTCTCTCTGTTATCAGTCATTGCTTTAACTTCCTCTCGCCTCGCTTTTCTCAATCTCCTAGCTGTTCTTTTGATTTCAGAATCAAATAAAGCAAGTCAAGACACTGCGATCTTTGCAAAAACTACACAGAAGAGAACCAGATTAGTGAATAAATAAATAATAATAAAAATCTAAATTAAAGTCTAGACTAATTGGTAGCGATACTAATATTAAAATTAATTAGAGCAATCCACAGCAACGACGCCAAAAACTTGTTGCTGTATTTGCTACTCGTAAGGGTACGATGTCAACTTATAGTACTCGGTAGAGCACGGATGTCGATCCCACAGGGAGTGTAATTTAATTATAAATTAAGTACCACAATTAGAATAACTAGTCTTTATTTAGAAAATTCACTAGATTGTTTGTTGTTAATTATGAACTAAAATTAAGGAAAGTGAGCAATCGTTTTAAAATCAGCGAGAATAAGATACTAGAGGTATGATTTCACTTGGTCTTCACTATATTAAATTATCATTGACTTCAACATTTATAATTTCAATGCGTTTACTACCCAAGAATTCTTGCATATTGTACTCCATTTTCCAAATGGTGCGTATAAATCAATTATCTAAAGTCAATTTCAAAATCCTTATAAACAATCAAACCATAAACAATTTCAATTGCACAATAATTCTTTTAATGGATTCGTAGGAGTTATCGGCCTTCCGAGCCCTATAAACACCAACGATATATTTTCCTACGGTCCTATTCAAAACCCCCTCTCCCAAGTGATAGATCCCAAATAAATAAGACGATTCAAAATATTGATCAAGTGATTGGACACAATAAAATTCAGAAAATATAAATAAATAAGAAGAAATTCGCATATATAAGTCAAAAATTCATAAATAAATATTCGACCAAGATACACCATCCTCTAGATTAAAGAAATTAGTTTATAACGGAAAAACGATAAAACAAATTCATGTTTTCCAACATCACTAACATAATAAAATTAAGTAAAAAGAAGGGAAGAAGAAGGGAATCAGAATTGCGACTCCATCCCTTGTAGATGCGCTCTTCCTCTTCGTTTTCGTTCTCGCTCTTTGGATTTTTTGTGTGTGACTGCGGCTTCCTTTTCTGTCCTTTCGGATCTATCTCATGTTCCAGGGTTTTTCTCCCTTTTTATATACGCGTGGAGGCTAGGGTTGTATTTATGCACGCCTCTTGCGCGCGGGTGCTCCAGAACCGGCGCCACTGCCCGCAAGCTTCTGGATTTTTTCTTCAGCTCTGCGCACGCGGCTACACGTGATCTAGCGCTGCTGCACGCGTTCTTCTGTCTTCCTTTTGGCATGATGTTGCTGCATGTACACCATTTTGTCCCTTCTTGCATTGACACTCAAAACGACTCAAAAATGCATAACTCTGTTCGAAACTAACACAATTCATGCCTATGAATTGAGTAATATACGTGCAAACATATGCCCTCATCACATTGCAAACATGCAATTGAATCTGACAATCTGGAAGTCGATACTCATTGACAAACATTATATCTTATTCCGACCAAGCATCGTAATAAAACAAATTAAAACTTTGTTGCACACCAATAAAACCTACTTGATTTGTATTCCGCTGGTGAAGAAAATCAACTCTAATTATGTTAATGTCAACCTGAGCTTCGAACTTACTATCCAAACAAGCTGAATTTCAAGCTATGCGACCAACGATGCCAATGGATATCAAATTCAAGAGATTTAATGAAATCACTCCTGAGCTTTACGAAAATGAACACCAACGTAAGCTTCATCTTCAAACATCATTTCGAAATGTTTTCAAAACAATGGTTCATCAACTTTGTGAAAACTTTGCAGAAATAATTGGTTTTGTCAAGAACGGACGAGACTGATGATTAGAACAATTGGACATTTAAGAAAAATCGTCATGTTAGTCATGATAAACAATGACTAAATACACCTAAAAAAATTCTTATCTTTGCTACTGTACTTTACCCATTTTCTGCCGCAATGGTTAAATTTTCAACAGGTACGAGACTATAAATATTAGATTGTGGGATGATTTAGCTTTCAATGAAGGCCAACTGATGAAAAAATGAGGCTCATGCACTTATTGTGGCTACTTGCAATCTCAGAATGCAAACACACTATAGTCTATCTCATTTTTACTTTAGTTACATCATCGCTTATCTGGTGGCTATTTAATTACATCGTAAAAACACAAAAAATTATATCCAAAATTCTACGTACTTTCACACATTCTTCAGCATTTATGCTGACCCTTGTTCACCTGTAGCAAATTTGCACTCTCGAAATATTCTGCATGAAACCATTAAAGAGCATAAAATAAGACATGAACAAAATAACTAAATATTCTCTCTTTTTTAGAACTACTATTATGTTTGGGAGACAATAAAGAGGATCGAAAACAATTCTTCTTTGTTTTATGATGTGTGCAACCATTGTTACAAATAATTAGCCATAAAAACAACCAGTGGAATGTCTTGCCTTGACTGTACAAATATATCCATTTAGATAGTTTCAAGATTTTAAGTAACTCTACTTTCGATCTTTGTTAAATATATCTTAATGACTACGTATAGTGATGCACCTATTACATACCCTCTCAAGTATAAACTTACTGTGTTGATTGAAGATGGAACTGGAATTGCAAGAGTAGTAACTATGTTTGGGGAAATTGTCACATTGTTAATTGGTCGTCCTGTTGAAGAATACATCAAAATCAGCAATCATAGGCAAAAATACATATAAATTAAGATTAATTGTTTACTACTCAGTGGAGAAAAAATCATTTTTACCACATCTTGCAAGTGTATAATCTAATGCAATATATCTCACATATGGTGTAGGGTATATAGGCTGGGAAAAAATACCGAATTTTCGGTATACCGAGATTACCGTACCGAAACAATACCGAATTTTCGGTATACCAAAGATTTCGGTACAATAAAGTAAAGATACCGAATTTTTAGGTACGGTAACTGTATGAAATTTGAAAATTTCGGTGTGTATCGGAATACCAAAATAATATATAAAATTTTTAAAATATATAATATTTTAAAACAATAAATATAAAAAATTTAAGAAATGTAAGGTTTTTTGGGTATAAAACAGTCTATGTCGATGTCGTACCGAAATCTTGGTATACCGTAAAATTTCGATACGATCTGTATGGTAGTTATACGTACGTTTTCTGTATAATATCAGTATAAAATTTATTTATACCGTAATTATCGATACGGTACAATACAATATACCACCCTAAAGACATCGATGATATAATTAGCCACAAGAAAGAGGGCCATATATTTCAGTTAAAATTGGATAGGACCGTCACAAACAGTGAAGACATGGTTTCAATAATTGTTGAAAGCGTTCGAAAACATGCACGCTTCACTCCAACAATATCTAAACAAAAAATCAAATATCATTAGGAAAGCTAAATAATGTCAGCAAAGAAGTATCAAAGAGCTACCTTCCACATCTTCGAAGAGAAACATTCCCGCTTGAAGTGAAACACACGACACTACTATTGAAATAAAGGATGATGAGCTTCTTGAGGAGTATAGAAAGCGAATTAAGAGACGGATTGCATGCAACAAAAAAAGTGCTACCATGATGAACAAATAAGGGAAACATTTAGACATTTCTCATTGTATTATCAACACTCGTTTCACTGTTTTTAAGTATTCGTTTCACTTTTTAAGCAACTACTTTCTCGCTTTTTTGCCTGAATTTGACATATCACATAATATAATTAGTTATATGTAATTTTGATTTCACCGTCTAAAAATAATTCGATTTCATTACTATCACACCTGCAACTCACACGTTCATCGTCGTAGTATATATAAGTATATAAATAAAATACATACAAAATGGTAGAAAATGTTAATGCATTAAAATCCATCCAAACTCTGCGGATGAGAGACGTTCCCTCTCTTCCTCCTTCCTCACAATCATAATCCCTCCAGTGTTCTATATATATACACACACACAATCCCCAAAAATATTCCAATATCAGCGGAGGCTCGTTTTCTTGCTTACCTTTTCCAGCAAAAATGAGCCCCTCCACAATCCTCGCCATCTCGGCCGTGCTCCTCCTCTCGACCGCCACCTCCGCCTTCAATGTCACCCGAATCCTCAACCAATACCCTGATTTCAGCGAGTTTAATGGCCTCCTCACCAAGACCGGTCTCTTTGCAGATATAAACAGCCGTGCGGCCATCACCGTGCTTGCCCTCACCAACGACCATATTGCAGAACTCGCAGGCAAGCCCGAGGATGTTCAGAAGCGTCTGCTCAGTACCCACATTGTGTTGGATTATTACGATATCTTGAAACTCAACAAGCTTAGGGATACAAAGACAATTCTCACCACACTTTATCAGGTCCATATTTTTTAGTTTTAATTGTTAAACTCCAATGATCTAAAGAAGGATACTAAATAATATATTTGAGGTTCATGAAAAATGATTAGACCCTCCCCACCCGACGTGCATTGAAATATTATTGGAGCGCATGAATTGACATCCAATTAAAGATGGTTTCATTTTATATATCTAAGTTTAATTTAGCTTGGAATAACCCGAAAATCATAACTTTTGTTGCTGTCTATAGTCCACCGGTGTTGCCGATGACATGCAAGGGTTCCTCGACGTTATCCACAAGGCGGACGGGAGCATCGTCTTTGGCTCAGCCATGAAAGGCGCCCCACACGACATCAAAGTGTTGGGCTCCGTCGCTTCACAGCCATACAATATCTCCGTTCTCAGCATTTCTAAACCCATTTTCGCACCAGGAATCGACGGCTCCTACAAGCCAGTTTCAGCACCGCCCCCGAAAGCTGCTGCTGCTCCAGCCAATAAAGTGCCTCCTCCTGCTGTTGCTGAAAGCCCCGAGGAAGAGGTGGCCGATGCTCCCGCTGAAGCTGACGGCCCTGTGGCTTCCGACGCTCCTGCTAATGCTCCTGCGGCTGACGCACCTGCCGATGCTCCGGTGGCTGACGGCCCGTCTGCTGATGCCAATGATCAACCCAAACCCAAAAGCGCAGCGGGGAAACATGTGATTTCCGGCATGTCTCTTGGGTTCGTGGTAGCGTTGGCTTCATTACTTGTAATTCATTAAATTAAAGTATTGGTTGTTAAGGATCGATAATTTAATGAGAATTTTGTGGGATATTTGTTTTGAATACATCATTGAGAAAATTCAAATAGATTTTTTTTTAAAAAAAAATTGTCGTTTAGAGTTCTTACAAGCGATTATCAATTTTATACTTATGTTTTGCACGCATGAGTATATATATTTAATGATTTTATTTTGCATAGCTTTTATAACAATTATATATCTTCGACATAGAAAGGGATATATACACAGCTAAGAATTTTGAGTCTTTTTTTTTTTTTTGCTCTTTTCGAAAATGACCATCATTTATCTTAAAAACATGTAGTTTGTACTCCATCTAATATTATCCGATGCATATGTGAATTAGCAACTAGTATATATAATGGAGATGAAGGATTTTTCTATTGGAGTATCGTTTTTCGCACACAAAGCACAATGAAGTTTAAAATTTTTAATTTTCACGTTTAAAACGTTCCTTGAACGTCATATGATTTAAACTATTCATAAGGTGTATAGATCTGATTTACCTTTATATATATACCACATGCTCTAACTATTTTGGGTTTTAAGCGGATATAACCCTTCTTATAAATCTATACGAACATATATTAATTCTCATTCGATTCAAATCATGTCAACGATCAGAAACTTTGTAAATCGTATAGATTGCATTAGAGATCTAAACGAAGTTTGTGTCGAGATTGAATAGCCGAAATTTCATAAATCTAGCAGCATAGGGGCGGCGACGCAGTGGAAGGATGGTGGCCGAAATATTTTCTCCAAAATATAGGGGTGACTGATTTTCCTTGTGAGGAGAGGGAGAGAAGAGAAAAAATTTTATGGACAAAATTTGAGTAGGTCTCTTGTGAGACGGTCTCACGAATCTTTATTTGTGAGACTTGTCAACCATACCGATATTCACAATAAAAAGTAATACTCTTAGCATAAAAAGTAATATTTTTCATGGATGACCCAAATAAGATATCTGTCTCACAAAATACGACCCGTGAAACCGTCCCACACAAGTTTTTATGTAAAATTTATGTTATTTTGTATAACCCTTAATGAAATATTTATAAGTTTTAATTTATGATATAATAAGAAATCCTACTTGAATTATGATACAATAGTTACATTATTCAAAATCTCTCATATATCTATTTTCTACTCTTGAATATATATTTATCTGTATATCCACATATATATATGATATATATAACTTTTATTTACTTACTCAATTAATTAATTAATCTATTCTAGACTATTTTATAATGTTTTATGAGAATTTTACACTTAGTAGTTATCAAAATTAATATTATTATTTAATTAAAAGATTCTAAATTTACTAAATAAATAATTGTGAACTCGTTATAATCTCGATCGATGATAAGACAGTGCCGATGTGTCAAAGGTACACTTCTCGCAACCAAAACGTAGAAAATAAACTGGCTCTGATACCATTGTTGGAGTACCGTTTTTTCGCACCCAAAGTGTAGTGGAAGTTTAAAAATTTTAATTTTGACGTTCAAAGCGTTTCTTGGACGACATATGATTTAAAATACTCATAAGACGCTAGATCTGATTTATCTTTTATGTATTTAAAGTTGACTCTAATTATTTCTATTTTTAAGTGAATATAATATTTCTTGTAGATTTATATGAATGCATCTTTCTCTTTCTTCCATCATCAAATTACTCTATGATCAAACTACAGTCGTAAAACAGATGAGGATGTGCTAAACAACTAGAGATGAGCTGAAGTTGGTGATATGCTATGGAGTTAGGGATGAGCTAAGGAGCCGATGATGTGGTGACGAGCTAGAAATGTGCTAAAGAGTTGTGGATGTGCCCAGAAGTTAGAAGTATGAAGTACATGACCAATGAAATTAACAAGAGTGAAGGCCTACCCCTATCAAGAGAGCTTCTAGCTGTTGTCTCGGCGGCGCGTGTGTTATTCGCCTGTGGTCCCCTACCAAACATATGTGGTCCGCATATTGTTATATAATAAATACTAGGTTTGAAAATTTTCATTTGTTAATGACTACTCTCATTTTCAAGGATGACTTAACTAAAGTGTTCATATTTTTCGTCTCTAAATTGAGCGTTGGAGAAACTTTGTCGAGAAAATCTCTCGACCTCCTTCTAACATTCCGTTCTTGATTTCAGGCTGGCCGTGGTTGGAAACTGTGACTCGGGTCAGTTCAGGTCTCGGAAAAGAACCATGCAATTTTAGTGAGTAAGAGTTATAATAAATAGATTCATAAGATTCGAGTTGATTAACCATTTTTGAGTTATAAATATCGTGATAGCTAGTTTGGAATAAAATGTATGAAATGGGTAGAATTGTTGGAATACATTTCGCTTTTTTTAGTAGAATTTTTGCATTTTGCAGAAATGAAATCCCCATAAAATTTCTGATATCTTTGCATTTATGTCTAGGTAAAATATCCCGAGTGGTTGGAAAATTGATTAATTGATATCCGATTTTTCTATCCTCCTCCGCCCCATAGTAGTGGTCGGACAGTTCATGGAGGAGGCTGGTCGAAAGTATATCAGCAATCGTTTCTTTGATCTGTTTTTATAATTATTCTTAATGGCCATTACCTGTTTGTTGAAATGTTTTCATGTTTTTCCTTCATATAATATAATTGACTCCCGCTGATTCACATGTCTTCAAATGCCAACATATGACGAAGAAAAACAGCAATGGAGAGCGATGAGTTGGAAAACAGATTTTCTGAAAGAAAATAAAATTCGTGCCTCCATCAGTGACAATTGACAAACTCCCTCCACCCATGTGGGTTTTAACTTCCTTTTGCTCCTTCCCACTAACTCTGTTACATTTCCCATTTTCCATTTTCTGTGACACTTTGTGCCATGCTCTACATTTGCTGGCTTGGCTGATTTCCTTGCTGTTTTGCTCATATGATAACTGATGTTTGGGACGAAACATGATTTTCTTTAAAGTTGCAGTATTTATTAATTATTGTCTATAAATTTTGACTAATGTCATTCAATCATACGCAATGTCATCTTCGATCTTTGCAACATTTCCAGCTGAGAAATATGGAAGAAGTGACTACCAAGTTCAGGGAGAATTTTATACAAGAATTAGATCAAGAAGGTACAGTACCAACCCCACAGTTGAGTACAAAATGTCACCGATAGAGTAAGCTACAATATGTCTAGCTCAGTTAGTTAACTGCCTGTGCTGAGGTTGAGATTATTTGATCATTATCATTTTGATTAGCTAGCTCAATTTCCGGACTTCTTGTCTTAGATGCTTCTCCTTGTTTATTTGCTATTGGATTATCCACTGAATTCCCCTGATCTCCTTGAAAATTTGTGGTCTGCCCTCTTGGACTTGAGAAAATTGGACTTGGTGGTTCATTAGTAGGCAGAGAAGCCAAAACGAAATCTGATGGACTTACATGATGATTTTGAGGTGATGAATACATTGCCATGCCCATTGAGTCGTCCCTACATTTATTGTCTTTCTCTATAAGTCTAGAGTTCTTGAACGTATGAGAAGAGAGATCTTTGTTGTCGAACCTTCGAAGTAACTCAGCCATCTTTTTCCATATTGTCGATTCAGGATCAGACCATTCTACGACATGCCAATGTTCACGAAGGAACATGACCACATATATCATAAAGACTAATATTTCAATTATTCCTACAATTAAAAAGAGCCCCCAAAAACTTCTGAGCCCGAGACTTTTTTGTGAATTCAAGGTGCTAGGGTCTGGACAGTTGGTCTTTCCTGAAAACCACTTTCTCTCAATTTCCACTATCTTTTTACTCTCCGTGACATTTAAAATTGCTCTTGAAACATCATGTACTAGAGGCGAACCAATTGGGAAGACCTGCACAGTACAAAAATGAAAAATTTTGAAACTGGATAGACTTGTGCAAGACTTCTTATAAATCGCAATAGTGGAAAGAAGGATGAAGAGGGCAAGGAAGGAGGGTCACTTACAAAGCCAAAGCCGCCAGCCTTATATGTGGGATCAACCATGATGTATTTTAAGCAGTATTTAGAAAGGAACAATTTTATGTATGGGATCTCATGAAAAGCTGCAGCTATACCACCATTTTCACTTCCTTTGGAGAGAAGTCTATCCATTTCTTCTGGAGAGTTAAATTCCACAATTCTGGAATCATTGAAATTCAAGTGTTTCAGATATTCTAATATGAATGATCCTTTATTATATCCCACATAATCCTTGTTTTCAAGAAGCATGTTGACATCTGTGACCTTCGGCTGCAGCTTTTGAACTGTTAACATGGAGGCAAGACTGGCAGTATAACTTTGGGTTAGTATAAGAACCACCAAGAACCATATGATCAGCACAAACCTAGCCAAGTTGCTTATCACCCTCTCCTCTACAAAACAATGTAAGTGGTGAGTACAAGACTTAAATATTATATCATCTTTTATGTTATAAATCATGTAACTAAATGATCAGTAATGAACCCGTTCCCCATGTTTGCATAGCTAAAAGTTTTGGTTTAACGAATGATGGATGACTTACTGTGAGAAAAGACCATGGTTGAGAAAGAAAACCAGAAGATCATGCCAACTTGATACCAAGGGGGCCCCCTGAAATCTTCATTTATGCGATGTTCCAGAATCCAGATCAAAAACCCAATAAAAACAAATGAGCAAAAGCTTGTTAACCAAAGTTCCCAAGTCAGAGGTTTTACAAATACCCATGCATTTTTGCTCGTATCTTCTTTTATCGGTACAACCATTGAAACACCAGAAACTGAATATGGCAGTGTGAAATCAACATATTGTGACCTATTTGCTAAAATAGTTACATCTCCAGCAACAGCATCATAGTTCTGTTCATTGATCAGAAAAAAAGGTTAGCAATATATTCAATTACATGTTAAAATAGTGCAAGCGGCATACTGCTTTGAATATAAACTCTTACTGCCCTCCCCCCTCCCCACCCCCAAATAGTTGAAAGCAGTAGTGTTGATTGATACTCACTCCTAGGTATACTTGATATGTCAGATCATTGTTACTACCAGCCTTCTTGTGGTCAGGTGTTGCGAATGGAATATATTCATATGGTACAGCATATGGGAGTGCTGCCATTACTGCATCAAAAACATCTATGCAGTAACCCTCAACAGTTGTTGAATTATCAGCATTCCAATTGATACGAACAAACTCTGTGAAACCCATCTTTACAGGCACTCCTACTTTAAGTTTCTTCCCATTTGTTGGAATCACCCAGCCTTTAGATGGAGATGTTTTATCACCTGGCCACAAAGTGGATCCTAAGTTGAACTTGGAAGTGGAATATTTTTTTGTGTTAGCATCTGTGAAGTTAAGTTTTCTGGTAATTCCATATTCTTTCCTCCAATATCCTACCACCCGAACTGCAGGACTGACAACATTTACTATTTCATAAGGAGGTGATCGGAGTTGCCTATCATCTAATCGAAACTCTCCAGAAAGTCCTCTGAATGTAGTTCCTGATAAAGCTTGAATAAGTTTAGGTCCCGCATTAGAGACCCCAAAGGCTTCAAGATCAGTAGAATTTCTTGAGATATCTGCCTTATCAAATGTAGCATTTGTGAGTAGTGCTTTCTCGGCTGCCATGGCTAATGCTATGGCCGAATCATATGCCCATAACCCAAAAATGTTCAATTCCTGGCTAAGAGCCATTGGATTATTTTGCTGAAGCCTTACCTTGTATCGTATTTTGAAGTTTTTAAGCTCTTTTGTATTTGGAGTATGAGGTTGTACACCTATTACTCCAAGCATAACCTCCATGACAGAAGGGTCCATTGATTTTATTTCATTTGCCATGCCATCAGTTATAATCCATACATAGTCTTCACTCATCATTCCTAATTGTTCTGCTTTCATGAACAGGCGGGAACCTAGAGTAGCCCGCATATGGACAACAAAAACTCTTGTTTGCATTGCCATCAACTTATAAAGCTCTGTAAGAATCTGACTGTCTGTTGCTACCGGTGGAACAACACTTCTGTAAGGTACTCGGGCATTTACCTGTTCCAAAGCATCAGTCAAATATGGTACAATCCCTTCTCCAAATTCATTATCCTCGTAGATGGGCACGACTTCTCGCCAGCCGAAGGCTTGAATTATTCCAGCAATGGCTTGTACCTGGGAAGAGTCATCTAGATTTGCACGGAAGAAATATGAACTTCGAAATGATGAAAGAGAAGGGCTCGTTGCTGAAAATGTAATGATGGGAACTTGAGCTTTTTCTCCAAGAGCAATCAAGAAGTTTGCCTGTGTTGAGAACACGGGACCTATGATGGCTTGCACTTCGACATTCTTCAGTAGGTCTAGAGCTGGATTTCATGTGCAAGGGTGGTCAGACAAAGGTAAAGTTGGCTACTAAGTTTGTGCTATTTTCAAGTGTGTTAAATGGTTTAAATATCAAAATTCTGTAATCAGTTTGAACCACATGGATACCAATGTTGTTTGATGGTTGATTATCGTTTCATGCAGTGTTTCAGGTATTCTGTTAGTCGATGAGATCATGCAGAAAAAGGAGGACTTGCATGAATACTCCAAACTCCGAGAACGCATGGCTAATGAAACGTCAAGGTTATCATTATTGTTGATAAACTATTCTGTATCATATAAATAAGTTAATTTTTTTTAATGAATGTTGGTGTAGATTTTTGCACCTAAAAAGAAAAAAGAGAAAGTTGCAGAATTTTCGGCTGTTGTAGTACCTGCAGCTGCTGCCCCAACCACACTTCCTTTGGAGTCCCTAGCGTTGAGAACTAGCCTTGTCTTATAATGTATATTTTTACCATAAAAATCTGAAAGTGCCATTGAAATACAATTCAATCCCATTTCCCCAACATAATCACCCTTGTCCAGTATCACCCCCACCCTTACAGCGATAGGGGTGGCCTCTACCAAGGTCATTCTTGTAATTATGCACACAACGAAGAAAAATAGTGCATGGAAAATGGCAATTTGCATACAAGTTTTTTGCTTCATTTCATTAATATTCGAGCCTTTTCAGAGGGATCGAGGTAGTTTATATAGGTGGGAATTATTTAAATTATATTATATTAATAAAGTAAGTAAAATTATATGGCTTAATAGTGATTCGAAGTCTACTTTTGGTCAACTGATTACTTAATCGACCTTGTGGGGTTGAATGTCTAGTTTTTCAGGCCTCCACCCAACCAAGTTCCAATAAAGACAACTTTTTTCAATTTTAACTTTCATGTCAAAACGTCCATCAGTTTGGACAACGAAGTTGTAACATAAAAAAAACACTTAAATAAATTCAAAAAATTTAAATTATTTTATTTTAAAGAACAGAAACGGTGTTGACATTTAGATAAATGTTGAAAAATATTTTTTTTTTATATTTTTAAATAGAAATATAACAAAATCTAATGACGCCTATGTACTCTTGTTCATTTTACATTAGTATTATATCGTAGTTAAGTTACTAATTATTCAAATGGGATTAGGCCGATAAAAGAAACCTGATAAAAATAATTAAATTATACTCCAAAAGATTACGTGCAAAAAACTAATTTCTTTTTTTTTCCAGAAGAGAATATTGAATATAAATTTTAAAAAAATTTGAATTGAAATAGTCGTCCTTCTAAAGTCTGCTCTGCTCCTAGCTTGTTGGAAGGTTCCAAGTTGTTGGTATGTTTAACCGTTGATTTTGACTCTATCAAACTTGGATTGAAGTTGACAATGATCAGTGTCAAGATCTCAATCTGTCTCTCTCAACTCATGTTGGTCGTAAACTGAATTTGATCCGAAAATTCCGAGAAATTTACATTTTATTTGAATTGAATTCTTGGTGTTTTAGTTAATAATACGCATGATTCTCTAGTTTGAATCATTTTTTGACAGAAGAAGGAGAGTTGTTCATTGATCATAAGTCGAATTTCGAAACCGACAACATTAAGTTGTCGTTCATAAAAATTGTATCGACAAAGTTTAATATGGCCGGATCGCGATTCTGTGAAGTTGTATTCTGAGGTGTAAATTGACTAATGCGATGCATTAGATTCAGTCATCAAATGAATCTTCCGTGAAGTCAATTGTTCATGCTAAAATGACACATCTTGCCGACCAATCTGTTCAAACTTTGGAAATTTTTGTTAAATACTATTGACTTTGAGTTGCAAAGTTACTGAATCAATACATTGTACTTGCTCGTCTTCTATACGTTTTTCAATGAATACATATGGGATTTCCGACCTCAAATCAAACCATAGAATATCATACTCTATAAATTTCCCATCAAAAAGCTTAGTTACTTAGGTTTGAAATCATGGGACAAATTATCCACTCTACCCATTATGTTAATTAAACTTGTTGCGCTATACCTTCAGTTCTTGCCGGTGTTCGAGGCAGATGATTAAATAAGGATAGAATTCGAATATGTTTGGTTCATTGATTAAGTATTCTATTTTTTAAACACACGTTTGAACGAATTCATCGAGTTAATCGAATTATGAACACAAGATGGTCTGGCATGTTGCCGATACCCACCATCAGTGTAGTGCCGATAAGGTAACAAAAGGTCATTATGGTTGATAACTCGAGATAATTTAAAAAGAGAGGAGATGTTGATAAGGGATAAAAGAATTCGATTTTACTATTTAACCAAAATAGGACACAAATTTGGTTAAAGCCACTTTCATGCTCTTGGATGAATGAATAATAAAAACTTCTTTTAAAAAACATTGAAAATTTGTAACTCCAATTCTAAATCAAATTGAAAATATGTGAAATTATGTAGCAGAAGCTTATGTATCAAGTATGAGCTAAAGAAACAAATCGTACTTGTACCCACACAATCCGACCCGGAATTTATCCATAAATACCCATTTTCACTTGAATTCGACACCACAATTTCTTCCGTGTGTTTGGCAACAGGATTTGAGAGGATTTCATGAGATTTGGATTTCAAAATTTTATTTTAACTGTTTGGCAAGGTGATTCAAAAAAAAATTTCGGATTTGTTTAGAATTTTATGGGATTTCATGGAGTATATCCAAATCCCATCAAATTTGATAAGATTTGGTGGGATTTGGATTTTAAAAACATACAATTATTTTTTTTTTATCCAAATCCCATCAAATTTTATTTATGTTTAGATGATTTCTAAGGTTAGCTTAGTAAAATTTTAAAATTTCAAATTCGAATCCTTTTTTATTCAAACAAAAAATCGGTTTGTAAATATCATTTTTAAATTTTAAACCAATCACCAAATAGAATTTCAAATAATTGAATTTTCAAATCCAATTCCAATTTCAATTCCAAATCCAAATCCAAATTTATATTTTGAAAGAACCAAACACTGGTTGTCTTCCTCCAAGAACTCACACAAGATGCAAAATGAGAACAGACGGTGGCGCCATGTTTCACCCCATTCACGGATCAGATCTTACAGCCGTCGTCGCCAAAACCGCCGAGCCAACCTTATCGCCACCGGCCACCGTCCAACGCTTCCCATGTCACTCCCCTGTCCCGTACCTCTTTGCGGGCGTAGCGGTAATGCTGGGAGTAGTAGTCTTTGCTCTCTTGGTCCTCACCTGCTCCTACTGGAAACTCTCCGGCGGGATGCTGAACGATGAAGCGAACGGTGGACGGATAGAGAAAGGAGAGAGAAACTCGGAGGAGAAAGCTTTGCTTTTGTCGGAAGAGAAATGTTTAGTGATCATGGCGGGTGAAATGAATCCTACTTTCTTGGCCACCCTCACGAGTAGTTGTAGCAGGGTTAGTTCTTGTAGTGGATAAAATTATAGCGAGTAATAAAGAAAATGAAAATACTAAAAAAATGGATAAATGATAATCGATGAAAAACAACTGCACAAGAAAATCAAGAAATGATCCAAGAACAAATCCACTAGTCTAAAGTTTCAGGTTACTTTTAACTGATTTTATTTATTTTTCCTCATTTTGAATACTGACATTTGAAATTTATCATAATTAATATTAAAATTGTATAATTTTTATATTAAGTGAATTTGAAATCTACTTCAATTTTTTTATTCAAAATAAGTGGAAAAAAATTTGAAATCAAATATATAAAATTCATACATCCATTAGTAGTTCATGTCCATCATCTAAGAATGTGGCGATTGACTCACAACTGGATATTAAAGTTATAAAATGCAAACAACTTCATTTTTTTCCACAAAAATGTGCATGCAACCGTTGATCGCATCTTGAATATGGAACTATGGCATACTTCTACTCAAGAAATTTGAAGTTATTGGAAACAAATATTATATATTAAGCATGTATTCTTTCCTTGGATAGTGTAGATATTTAGGAGATTTGATTGTACTTATTTATTGCTAAGATCTTTGTATTAGAATGTATATAAACATGTAATATTATGAATGAAGGGTACACTTTTCCCATCCAAAATATTCTTGTTTCATGGTATCAGAGCCATAAACATGGCTGGAAAAGATGACGACAAAAAAAAAAGGAGGAGATGCGTCTTCGAAGTTCACATCTCCATTTTATCTTTTTGCCAGCGACAACCCAGAAACATCGTCACACAAGTTCAACTAAAGGGTGAGAACTATGATGAATTGGCGCGAGCTATGAAGACGGCGTTACGGGCCAAGAAAAAGTTCAATTTCATCGATGGTTCGGTAAAGACACCTTCCGATGACTCTGTGGAAATAAAGGATTGGTGGACAGTCAATTCCATGTTAGTGTCATGGATATTGAATACGATTCAACCATGCGCTCAACCATCATTACAAGAAAATATGTATTCAACAACATATCAAAGACAACGGTTTTTTATTAAAATGTTGCGTTTTTTCTTGTAATGGTTTAAACAAAAAATGTTGTCGTAGCCTAGAAACCATTGTGTTTTTTCTTTTAACAACAGTTTCAACAAAAAATGTTGTCGTAGCCTAAAAAAACCCGTTCCTAGACAGCAGTTTTTTAAAAATCGTTGTCTTTGATGTGTCTACGACAACGGTTTTCTAAAAACCGTTGTCTTTTAGCGTTTTTTTGGGGATAAAAAACAACGGTTTTAAAACCGTTGTCTATTAGCGTGTTTTTTTGGACAAACGACAATGATTTTAGAAAATTGTTGTGGATTAGCGTGTTTTTTCGACAAACAACAACGGTAAACTTAAACTGTTGTTATATTTAGCGACGGTTTTTCTTAAACCGTCGCTATATTTAGCGACGGTTTTAGTTTAAAATAGCGATCGTTTTTTCTTAACCGTCGGTAATAGCGACGATTTTTAAACGACCATCGCTATTTAACCAAAACCCGTCGCAAATTGTTTATAAATATCCTCATTTTCGGTCCATTTTCCTTCACACGAAATTTTTTTTTCTCTTAGACGATTTTAGTTTCGATTTAGGGTAAGTTTTTTCACTTTCAATTCTTGGTAAATTTATAAGTGTTAGTTAAGATAATGAATATTATTAGCTTTAGGTAGATTTATTAAATTATAAAAGCAAGTTTTTTTATTTTACATAAAAAAATTAGCGACAAATTATGTTAAACCGTCGCTAATTGGCGACGATGTTATGAAAAAACATCGCTAATTAGCGACGGTTTTTCTCATTAGCAACGGTTTTGTAAAAAATGGTCGCTAATTAGCGACGGTTTAGTCAGTAACCGTCGCTAATTTTAGCGACGATTTATCTTAAACCGTTGCTAATGGACGATGGAAACCATATCATAAACTGTCGCTAAAAAACGCCGCTAATGATAGCTACGACAACGGTTTAAGTCATGTCTGTTATGAATTATTATGCCAAAATGAAAATGATCTGGGAAGAGCTGGGAAACTATGAACAATACCAACATGTCTATGTGGAGGATGCAAGTGCAACATCAGAGCAGATCTGGATAAAAGACGTGAGGAGGAAATACTTCATCAATTTTTGATGGGGTTGGATGACACAACTTATGGAACTGTCCGTCAAATATCTTAAGCACTAAACCACTGCCGAACTTGAATCAAGCCTATGCTATGATCATGCAAGAGGATCGAGTATATGATATAACTCGCAGAAAATAACATTGAAGTGAGGCCATGGCCTTTGCTATCCAAACTCCTAGTTATTCTAAGGGACGAGCGGATGGCAAGGAGAAAATTGTGGCATGCTCGAGTTGCAAGAGAATTGGTCATGGTGCAGGTTCATGCTTTGAATTGATTGGTTATCCCAATTGGTGGGAGATAGACCTAGAGAAAGAAGGCGTGGAGTGACAAGCCGTGCACAAAGTGGACATCAACCTACTGGTAATGCAACTGGAGGGAGAGGTCGTGGAGGTCAAATTCGAGCCAATTCAGCCAAAGTGACATGACATGGAAGCATAGCTCAAGGACAAATAACAGAAACATACAAAAGTGGAATAAGTGGGCTGAGCAGTGAGCAATGGAATGTGTTGATGAACCTCCTGAATATACAAAAGGATGGAAATCAAGGAATACTGAATGGTAAGCATAGAACAATGGAGTGGATAATTGACACCGGAGCCTCTCATCATATAACTGGAAGACTTGAGTTGATGAGTTGTGTGGAGAGAGTGCTTGCATGTCCAGTTGGGCTGCCAGATGGAAAGGAGACAATAGCCGAAAAAAGCGGGACTATGGTGTTGAATGAATATTTGAAATTGAACAATGTGTTATATGTACCCAACTTGAAATGTAGCTTGATTTCAGTATCACAATTGGATGAGGAGTTGAATTGTGTAGTTCAGTTTAATGATCAAATATGTGTTATGCAGGACCGCAATTCAAGGATTCTGATTGGTGTGGGTGAGCAACGTGAAGGGATTTACTACTTCAGAGGGATAGTACCAACACGAGCTATGACTATAGTGATGATGGACACCTTTGACTTGTGGCATCGAAAGTTGGGACATCCTTATAGTAAAATTATTCAGTTATTGCCCGTTGTTAAAGGAATTAGCAATGATTCTGTCAGAACTTGTGATATATGTCTATGAGCAAAACGATTTCGGGGAGAATTTTTCTTAAGTAATAATAAGGCATCCATCATTTTTTAAATGATTTATTGTGATTGTGGGGTCTTTATAGAACTCTGACCTTTTGTGGTGCACATTATTTTTTGACAATTGTTGATGATCATTCCAAAAAAGTATGGGTCTATTTATTGAATGATAAAGTCAAGGCGAGACAACTCTTCAAAATTTTATCACTGTGATACATAGAAAATTTAATGAACATGTGAAAATTGTGCGAAGTGATAATGGAACTGAGTTTACTTGCTAGAGTAAATACTTTGTGGAAAACGAGATAATACATCAAACTTCGTGTATTGGACTCCTCAACAAAATGGAAGAGTGGAACGTAAAAATTGCCACATCCTCAATGTCGCACGATCACTGCACTTTCAAGCTAGTCTACCTATTGAGTTTTGGGGAGAGTGTGTCTTGACAGTTGCGTACCTGATTAATCGTACTCCTTCTATTTTGCTAGAAGGAAAAACACCTTATGAATTGTTATTTGGTGATGTTCCTTCATATAAGAATGTCTGAGTTTTTGGTTGCTTGGCGTATGCTCATAATCAGAAACGTGGTGGTGATAAATTCGCTAATCGAAGTAGGAAATGCGTTTTTGTCGGTTACCCATTTGGAAAGAAAGGATGGAGCTTGTATGATCTTGATTCTAAGGAGTTATTTGTTTTGAGAGAGATTGTATTCTTGGAAAAAATGTTCCCTTACGAGAATAAGGTTGAACATGACAAATTCGACAACAATGGGACTGATGGTTATTTTGGTGAAGAAGAAATGCCCTCAGGGACGATCGAACAAGAAAAAGGTTCTAGTGAAAATGGAGACATAACAGGAGGACAATTTAATGGAGCCCGAACTATAGGAATAGAAAAAGTTAGGGGGGCACTAACGAAGATATCGACAACAAAACCGAAAAACCATTGCGGCGTGGTCACAGACAGCGACGAGAATCCACTCTCCTACACGATTATGTCTTGCACACAGTTCAGAAGTTCACTTCATCCTTGAACCCCTCTCCAGGCTCACCTGACCATATGCATTCCTCAGGTAGTCACTATCCCATTGAACATTACGTAAACTGTGATAAATTCTCTGTGGCACATCGTGCTTTCTTGGCAGCTGTAACTAGGGGTGTGGAACCAAGTTCGTTTGGTACAGCAGCGCAAGATGAGAAATGGAGGGACGCGATGCAGAAAGTAATATAAGATTTGGAGGATAATGTGACATGGACTGTAGTGCCCTTGCCACATGGAAAAAGAGCCATCAAATGTAAGTGGGTGTACAAGATCAAATACGGTAGCTTCGATGCTACATGTGGTGGCACTGCCCCCACATGGTTTGGATGGACAAGATTCACACACATATGTGATTTTAAAAAAATTAGTGGACCCCATGTATGTGTGGCTAAATTTGGACCCTTGATTTTATCATGGGGGTAATGCCCCTATATGTAGGATGGAATCAACCATCAAATACAATTCTGATGGCGCTATCGAGTGCTACAAGGCCCGAATGGTGATTCTAGGCAATCGACAACTTAAAGGGACCAACTATCATGAGACGTTTGCACCAGTGGAAAAAATGGTTACAATTCGTACTTTTCTGGCAGCGGCAGTGGCTAAAGATTGGGAAGTTCATCAAATGGATGTGCATAATGCTTTCTTACATGGGGTTTTGAATGAAGAAGTGTACATGAATATGCCTCATGGTTTCAATTTGGGGAAACTAGGGATGGTTTGTCGTCTGAATAAGTCGTTGTACGGATTACGACAAGCTCCTCGGTGTTGGTTCGCAAAATTGGCTGCTGCTTTGAAGCATTATGGGTTCAACCAATCCCACTCTGACTACTCTCTTTTCGCTTTGAGAAGGGACCTTAGAATAACCTTATTGTGTTGAACCAAGTCCATGTTCTCGTGTATGTCGATGACCTTATTGTCTCAAGAAACTGTAAAATCCAAGATTTTCGTTCAATCGTGATAATATTTAATGATACTAGGATTTTGTGCAATCTTGGAGATTTATCTCATTAGAGGATGTAAGATTTGCAGTATTATCTAAGTTGAGTGGATAATTTTATCGTGTACAATATTTTGAGCTCAAGATTTAAGATATTATCGTGTATATATTTTCGAACTGATGAAGAGATAAAGATATAAGATTGTAGATGATATTGAGATAACCAGATAAATACATAAGATTTGATAGATGGATTCACCTGGATAAAAATTTAAGCAAGAGGATAATTCCATCTAGGAATTTCGAAATTTTGGTATGATTATTTGGGATTTTCGAAATTCTAGATATAGGAAGAGTCTACACAGGAAAAAAACACAGACATGGGAAAATATAAAACTTTGTCTACCAGAATGTTAGGAAAAATAAAAAGTCCTATTTTTTGGGAGAAATTACCATTAAATTCGTATTACAAAAAGGAAATTTTGGGATTTAAGAAAAATAATTTATTTGTACTGGAAAATAAAAGATCTACCGAATATTGGAAATTAGACACAAAACTCGAAATTTTGCAGGCTGGGACAAGGTATGAATTTCGAAATTAATCCAAGGGATGGATAGTTGGATTTCGAAATATTATTCAGAATCAGAGATAAATAATGATTATTATCCTAGATTTAAGTTTGATTCAAAAGAAAATTCAAACGCAAAGATAATTACACGATCGGGATAGCAGCCAATCTCAATAAATAGGAGGGCCCTATAACTCGAAATTCACACCTCTCAACCCATCAATTTTCGAGTTTCTCCCTCTCTAATCTCCCTAGGATTTTCGAGAGCTTGCTCTCTTAGTGTGCCGAGTAGCGAAGCGCTGCCGCAGTCCAGCCGCCAAAGCAGGAATTCGAAATTACAGTGCAAGAAAACCCCTTTTCTTTCACGTTTTTCTCAAGAATCTAGGGTAAGTGGGCTTGTTTTAAATATGTAAATTTCGGTTATGCATTTCGTGTATTTTAAAATTTAGTCAAGCGCAAATTCTTCTTCTACCCCTTCTGTTAAGATTTTTGCATGAGTTATGTTTTGACACTGTGAGAATTCAACTCGATATGGGTGGAAATCCCAACCATGATATGACCCTTACACAATGAGGATATAACCGATTTGGCCTCGTCCCCTTAGAGGAGTAAAAGTTAGGGACTGATATAAGTAAACCATAGAAAGTTGAAGAATCTCAATGTCTGGTAAATGTTATGCAAGTAATGTGATTTTGAAATTTTATGCATGTTGTTATTTTGTGCTCGAACGGCCCCCACTTGCTGAGTGTTCCCAAAATACTCACCCATTACTCTCCCCTCCCCAGATTTATCCGAAGAATAGGTTGAGGATGAGGAGTCCGAACAATTTTGGGGCTGGTGATTCACGGGATATTAACAGCCATGTTATTTTTGTTATTTTCGAATTTCGCATTTCTTATTCCATGTAAGACGTTTCCGCATTAGTTATTTCAGTTGTAAAGACATTGTTATCTTTTTGAGAATTTATGAAATAAACTGGTTTCGGTTTATACTATGCTACGAGGCTGGTTGTTTTTCGATTTTGTGATTGATAAACAACACTGATGTCGACTAACCCCTATTTCGGGGCGTGACAGAAACGATCATGATGCCGTTAGAAGTTTCAAAGAATACTTGAGCACATGTTTTCATATGAAGGACTTGGGAATGTTGAAATATTTCTTGGGGATCGAAGTGGCTAGAAATTCTGAAAGTATCTTCTTATGTCAATGTAAATACGCATTAGATATTATATCTTAGGTCGGACTACTTGGCGCAAAGCCTGCCTCTTTCCCACTCGAGAAAATCATAACTTGGCATTGGTCACTGGGGCATATCTCGCCAATCCTGAAGCTTACTGACGATTGGTGGGATGACTTATTTATCTCTCGGTTACATGTCCTGAGTTAGCCTATTGTGTTCATGTGTTAGCTTAATTCATGAAGCATCCACGAGAACACATTAGGAGATTGCGCTCCTTGTTGTTCATTACTAGAAGGGGAAGCCTGGGCAAGGAAATATGTTGCGATCGGACAATGATTTGCGTTTGTATGCTTGGTGCGACTCCGATTGGGTTGATTGCCCGCTTACACGTCGTTCTCTGACTGAATGGTTAATTTTTCTTGGGAATTCACCAATCTCTTGGAAGACTAAGAAACAACATATAGTATCATGTTCTTTGGCTAAGGCGGAGTATCGTACGATGGTTGCAACTACGTGTGAATTGAAATGGCTGCAAGATCTTCTGTTGGCTCATATTGTGACAGTCAAGCAGCATTACATGTCGCGGCCAACCCGGTGTTTCATGAGCGAACAAAACACATCGAGATCGATTGTCACTTTGTACAAGATGCCATACACAATGGCATGATCAAGCCAACTCATGTCAAGACCTCCGAACAACTCGCTGATTTGTTTACAAAAGCGCTGGGAAAACACTCATTTGAGCATTTACTTCTCAAGTTGGGCATTCAAAATTTGCATGCTCCAATTTGAGGGGGTATTGGAAAAAAATATTGTATATTAAGCATGTATTCTTTCCTTGGTTAGTGTAGATATTTAGGAGATTTGATTATACTTATTTATGCTAAGATCTTTGTATTATGATGTATATAAGCATGTAATATTATGAACGAAGGGTACACTTTTCCCATCCAAAATATTCTTGTTTCAGAAGTTTTTTACATGGGAGATGTCGGTATTTTCCAATCAACACAAGTTCCGATTCCAGTGGTAGGTATAATTTTTGATGTTTGCATGTTAATCAGATAGAGTAATAGAATTACTCAGTGTGTAGATGCCGACGGCAAGGGACGTTGTTTGGACCCCTTTATGCAAATGCGAGTTCTCATCGACATTTCCAAACCTTTACATCAAATCGTTCGAATCGCTTTGGGGTCTCGCTCATTACCATTTGTGTCCGTCCTTCGTTACGCACGCTTGCCTGATTACTGTTATAGTTGTGGCATCTTGGGACATATAGCTCCATAATTTACTTCTCTCTCGTTTACTCCTCATGTCTCTTACATGGACTTCCTCTGTGGACCTTGGTTATGATCTGAATCGGAAATTCCAATTGGCTTGAAACTCAAATTTTTAATGATTTAGTATTATGAATTCCGTGGTTTATGAATTTTACACAATATCATTCTGAAAAGTGTAGAGAACATCAAGATGATTCTAGGTTAATGAGATCGGTATGATGATGGATATGATCAACAACTACGAACCAACAATCAAAAGATGAATGAATAATCCTACTCATGAATTTCCCACTCTCACAGTGTTACAATTTGGAAATTTTAATAAACCATTTCAACGGCGAGGTTGGGAGAACCGTGAAAATTTTGTGTTGGAATGCCCGAGGGTTAGGGGATACTCGATCGATCCATTTCTTGCGGATGGCTATCCGTGCGCACACCCATAGTTTGGTGTTCATTTCGGAAACCAAAAATTTTGGGTCTACACTTTAAAATTACAGCCTGGATACTCGACTTGGCCAAGGTTCGGCCACGGCTCGGGTTTGACCCGGACCAGAACCGGTCTTGTCCAGTGGTCAACAGGCCGGTTAACTGGGTCAATGGATTTGACCAAGAACTGTGACCATAACCGTCCATATGCAGATTTCGGATCTAAAATTCATCGACCTTGTGGGTCTGGTTCGAACCCATCAAATCCATAATATTTTTTAAAATCTTTTCTAAAAATAAAATTGATGAATGTTTAATTCTGTATCGATATCTGTGTAGGAATATAAATTGATGAAACATATGAAAAAATATAAAAAAATGCAAATTTCAACAGTATTATTGTGCAATAATCGAGAAAGATCGACAAGATGAGAAGAAAGACTCTATTAGGGCATCCACATCCGTAGTAATTAATGTATGCTATTAACTTTCTATTTCTTCAAAAAGTGTGGGGTCTACGAGCCACATAATCATTATATTAACACTTTTCCATTATTAATACACACCCACTGTGGGGACCCGGACGCTAATTCATTCCTTAATTGTCTTTAGGAATAATTCAAACAATTATAATAAACATGGTCTAAATTTTTTTTTTTAAATACAAAGCGGAAACGTAATGTAATTCAATTCAAATTACATATTAAATATAACATACAATTCTTGTATTATCTACAAAAATTCACCTAGGTTCAACTATATATCAGTGCTGAATCCTAAGTTGCTTCGAAGTCTGGATCTCCACGCTATCTAGTCCAGCCTCGTTCTCTTCTTGACCCTAATCTTATCCCACCTGTTGCCATGCACACATACAAACAAGACAACAGCCGGATAACTCCGGTGAGAATTACATTCTCAGTATAAATCATGTATGCATGCAATCATAAAAACAATATAAAAGCATATAACAGATATGTCTAACATGTATTCAAATCAGAATATAAATCCATATCAAGAATAAATCCTATTTTAAACATGTACCATCATCAGGAACATAAATCAATATGTACCATATTCAGGAACATAATCAACATGAATCAATATAACTGTCAATTAGACTCATGACTTCACATTTAAGACTAGACTCAATCCTAGTCTAGGGATCCCGGTTTCCAGAAGTTAGCATTCCCATATCGACCAACAGTAATAGAAAAGACTCCAGTGCTATCCACGTCGATAAGGTATCGATCACCAGTAATAGAAGAAATACCAATTCTATCCACATCGATATGGTATCGATCACCAGTAATAGAAGAAGCTCGTATTCTATCTGCATCGGTATAGTATCGATCACCAGTAATAGAAAGAACTCCAATTTTATCCACATCGATATAATATCGATCACCAATAATAGAAGAAGTTATGATTCTATCCACATCGATACGGTACCGATCACCAGTAATAGAAGAAGTTATGATTCTATCCACATCGATACGGTACCGATCACCAGTAATAGAAGAAGCTCCGATTCTATCCACATCGATATAATATCGATC
Organism: Primulina tabacum; assembly: GCF_025594145.1. Taxonomy (NCBI): domain Eukaryota; kingdom Viridiplantae; phylum Streptophyta; class Magnoliopsida; order Lamiales; family Gesneriaceae; genus Primulina; species Primulina tabacum. The sequence continues at coordinate 28,630,511 of NC_134551.1, forward strand.
ATCAGTAATAGAAGAAGTTATAATTCTATCCACATCGATAGCCAAACATCCGGTGACAGACTTTGGCAGAATCGCCAATACACTATCTTGTGACATCGTGCAATGTGCCTGTGGCGATCCCACCACTATCAGGCACTTCTGTCACAAGATTACTCGTCTAATACCTACTGTCTATAAATCAAGAGAACAAGTACATCAATCAAATCAATACAATAAGGTAAAGTATGTGATTTAGGGAAACTCGAGCCAAACCTCACTCGAGTTGTGCAATCCCAACTCAACATTAATTTATACATTTATCTTCTCGGTCCGATGAAGACGAAGTATTGAAGTCAATCCTGTCCATTCTCAATCTGGTAATAACAATACCGAACAGACACAATATCAGTATATAACTCAATTCGACACCTGTTCTGATCAATACTCAAATCAAAACATAATCTGATCAATGCCAATCGACATATGGTATCACAATACAATCTCAACCAATACCAAATCTGATCAATATCAATTTACTGATTTTTTGACGGCATAAAAATACAGTCTCAATAATCTCGTCAGTCCCAACATCACAGATATAATACCAGAACTCATAATCGGTATCTGTTCAACTCATAATCTCAACGATAATATAAATCTGATATCGATTCTCAATCAAATGGACTCCAAAATTCATAACAATTCCATAATCAGTCCGTTTCTTAATCTGACTTCGATTCTATGATGTCTAACATGTCAAGAACATCATATATGACGGGTATTCAATTCCAACAACATCATAATTTCAGAACATGTCTAAACGTAACAAAACTTACGTCCAGTTGTAGCTGTCGTCGTTAGGAACTCGGTACTATACTCAGATTCAAAATCAGACGGGCGGATTAAAGTAAAAAAGGCGTAAGGATTTGGAGCTTCCCTTCCTCGGTTCTCTCTTTTTTTTTCGTTCTTCTTTTCATGAAATGAATTCATATAATACATATATAAATACCATGCATGCTCAAGGAAACGTGGCTCGTTCCTTCAAGAAACACGTCTCGCGCATATGCGCGACATCATTCGGCGCATATGCGCGAGACACCATTTCTCGGCGCGTGTGTCTCGGCATCTCTCGCGCATATGCGCGCCTCACCTCGGCGCATATGCGCGAGGTTCTCTGGACAAAACATACTACAGCTCGCGCATATGCGCGCCATCACTCCGCGCATATGCGCGGGATCTTCTGCCCAACTCGCGCACAGCTCGCGCATCACGTCGCGCATGTGCGCGAGTGGCACCTCCCTCGCACTTAATTCGTGTCTTTTCTCGTCTGTCCCGGTTTGATCTGTTCCGTCTTTAATCACCTCTCACTTACCCATAATTCGTATTAATTATTGCCAAATCATTTCAGATTAATCTTAGATTATTGTAAATATACCCAAATCATTTCCGATTACGGTAATCAAATTCTCGGGCCTTACATTTCTCCCCCTCTAAGATATGATTTCGTCCTCGAAATCACAGGCAATCAAATCAGATAAAGAAGGAATGTATAATAGAGGTTACTTCAGAAAATTCATTCTATCAAACTATTCTGATAAAATTACTTGCAAATACTGGCTATACAACATTCGTATATACCAATCAACAGCTCATACCAAATCCATATCATCAGCTGTTATCAAATCTGTTTATCCCAGTCAAGGATTTACTCAATCTTCGGCTTTAAATACCAATCGTCACTATCCGACGTCGGCATATTAAGTCGGTTCATTCGAAGCTGGTGTTCATCCTTTTCTGAATCAGCTTCATTTTCTTTATAAGATTTCTGCTTTTATTAACTTCAATCTCAGATATCACCGTAATATAATTCTCATTCAGCGGAAATCTGCAGTACTCACTGTACAATGTCTCGTCTGTAGCTATCTCAATACTCGTTTGATAGCTATCATTATACAATAATTCATAAAGTGACAAAACATCAGGTCACTAGTGCTAAAATCCAGCACTAAAGTTCCTGGATATCCTCCAGTATCTAGATAGTTCGCTCCGACTATCCCTCAATCTATAATCCATAGATAAAAATCATGCTATACATTCTGCCAAAAGTTTAAAATCAACCAAAAATCACGGTATGATATAATTAACTCTGGCATTCAATACCATCTGACTCCTTTTCTGACATATCTCTCAGTCGTCTTGTCATATCTGCACGTCATCCTGTACAATATACATATGCAGATTTGAACAATCGTTCAATAGTAATTACATCATATCACCGTCATAGCAAGATTTTCGATAGTTTCATCACAAAATTCATAGAAATGTACCCCCATTTCTATTCAAGAATCGATAATCTGTATAACCAATTTCCTGGTTTCTATCTTCCTGTCTTCATCTGTCAGCGATTTAGACATTTCAATATAAATTCTGACATAACAGATTTCGTTTAGTTCCATCAAGACTGTCCGTTCGAGTTATCACACATTTCCTGTTACCAGAATAATACTGAATCTACTACTGGGTGCATCTGACAATACATGTCATTTCAAATTCGAAATATCTGGCACAAACAAATCAGCTAATTATATAAAATAAAGCATTACCTACCTGATATTCTGATTGACACACTGTTCTGACTATCGAAATCAAGTTCTGAACAATCTGATCACTGTCTCAACTGTGCTACAATCAATTAGTATACTATCTTCAGATATCACAGACTCTGAATGCAATCTGGATTCATAGCCGAACAATTCTGTATACAACAATCTCAGTTCTCAGAATATTCAATACAAATTTCAACTGTTCGATTCAATCAATCATACGCTGCGAATATATCAAGATCTCATAGATACAACGAGCATACAGTCATCAGAACACTTCGGAACACAGGATTTATCAACCCATACACAGAACTGAAGTATTTCCCAGAGGAACACATGATCAGATGTAACTCTAATTCTCAGGCAGTAAATCTTCTAACTGACATTTCAATTCTTTCAATTCAATCAATATCATTATGTACAGAAGTCTAAAATGAAATCCATACCTGATATCAAATCAAGGCTGAAGTCGCTCTCCCTGATATAAGACAAACCCGGATTTCATCTGGAACGACTATAGCAACTCTCCTGCTATTGACAAATCATTCCCAGATAGGCTCAACTTCAGTAATCAACTGAATACATAAGGAATTACTCCATTGTTTTCGATAATCATCGAATCATACATAACACGGATATCAAGGAATTCAAAATCGAGAATCCTTACCGTATCTCATTCGTTCATCGGCCATTTCAGGTCCGAATCTTACCATCTCCTGGCAAGAATCTATAATAGTTCTGTACTTGTTAGTATAATAATATCAATAATGTAATCAAAATCAGATAACACAAGTACAATACAATCTAATTCAATCTCATTCTCTTTTACTGCAGTACACAATATATCACAGAATTCACTGATATCAATTCCTCTCCCCAAAAGGTACAAGGATCAGTACTACAGTAATACAGACCCAGCAGGTACAACATGTATCAATACAACTCAGTCAAAGATTATCGTAGGGAATGCATTAGTATATATCAATACATATGCAACATAATCATAAAAGATTATTACCTGCCACTATATCATCACGTGTGTCCTGGGTCTGTTCCTCGATCACTACCACCAGATGATTCTACTCCTTGAAATCTTCGGGAACCTCTCTGTGGACAGACTCTAGCAAAGTGTCCTGGTTGTCGACAAACATGACAACTACCAAGTACACCTCTGCATTGTTCTGTGGGATGCCTTCCTCCACAGGTTTTACAATAAACTCCGGTGCAACTCGGGTTAGAACCACTGGAGCTAGATGAACCGCTCCCTAACTTCTTGAACTGCTTCTTTCGAGCTTTCAGCAAATCTTGCTTCCCACTCATACTGCCACTATCCAATCAGAGAGGGAATTGTTGTGTCTAGGGTTGCATTGCACACAACCTTTCTTGTTGTATAATCAGACTCGCCTCAGCTCTTTTTGCTTTATTCAAAGTATCAGCAAAATGGTAAGGTTGCTGCATATTTATCAATGCAACTATCTCTGAATTCAATCCTTTGATGAACTGATCAGCTACAGCTTCATCATTCCCAGCTATCTGAGGAACAAAACGCAGTAGAGTAGAGAATTTAGCAACATATTCTTCAATATTCAGTTGGCCTTGTCTCAAATTCTCAAACTCTGCTCTTTTGTCCTCACGGTACGATCCTGAGAAGAATCTTCGATAAAATTCAGCTTTAAAGACTTCCCACGTAATCACCGTACCCCGCTGTTCTAATACTCTTTTGGTTGTAATCCACCAACTCCTAGCAACCTCGTGTAACTGATTGGGCACTAGTTTAATTCTCTGTTCCTTTGGGTAGTCAAATGAATCAAACAATATCTCTATATCATCTAACCAATTCTTATACTCCACTGGTGTCTCATTACCCTTCAGAATCGGCGGTTGAAACGATTGAAACCTCTTCATCTGTGTTTCCATTAAAGTTTCTGTCTCATCCATCTGATCAATCGAAATACTACCCAATTCTCGAATTCTTCTTAGAGGTATATCTGATTACCACAAGGGTTAGTACCACATGAGATAAATCAATCTCAGTCCCTTCCTGATCAGCTTACCTTCTAATCAAGAATTGGTTCTGATTCATTTTCAAATCAAATACATTACCAACTCAACTCAGGTATTCATGTAACATGTATTTAAAAGCAGTAAACATAATAGCATGCTAGCATACACAATGTAATTCCACATTATAAGTAATTCACATGCTAGCAATCACATGCAGGAAAGAAAACTCAATCTACCCCGCTCACTCTCTTCTATCTCAATCTCAAAGACCTACTGTTCTGGAACCTAATGCTCTGATACCACCTGTTGTGGGGACCCGGACGCTAATTCATTCCTTAATCGTCTTTAGAAATAATTCAAACAATTATAATAAACAGGGTCTAATTTTTTTTTTAAATACAAAGCGGAAACGTAATGTAATTCAATTCAAATTACATATTAAATATAACATACAATTCTTGTATTATCTACAAAAATTCACCTAGGTTCAACTATATATCAGTGCTGAATCCTAAGTTGCTTCGAAGTCCGGATCTCCACGCTATCTAGTCCAGCCTCGTTCTCTTCTTGACCCTGATCATATCCCACCTGTTGCCATGCACACATACAAACAAGACAACAGCCGGATAACTCCGGTGAGAATTACATTCTCAGTATAAATCATGTATACATGCAATCATAAAAATAATATAAAAGCATATAACAGATATGTCTAACATGTATTCAAATCAGAATATAAATCCATATCAAGAATAAATCCTATTCTAAACATGTACCATCATCAGGAACATAAATCAATATGTACCATATTCAGGAACATAATCAACATGAATCAATATAACTGTCAATTAGACTCATGACTTCACATTTAAGACTAGACTCAATCGTAGTCTAGGGATCCCGGTTTCCAGAAGTTAGCATTCTCATATCGACCAACAATAATAGAAAAGACTCCAGTGCTATCCACGTCGATAGGGTATCGATCACCAGTAATAGAAGAAATACCAATTCTATCCACATCGATATGGTATCGATCACCAGTAATAGAAGAAGCTCGTATTCTATCCGCATCGGTATAGTATCGATCACCAGTAATAGAAAAAACTCAAATTCTATCCACATCGATATAATATCGATCACCAGTAATAGAAGAAGTTATGATTCTATCCACATCGATACGGTACCCGATCACCAGTAATAGAAAGAACTCCAATTCTATCCACATCGCGAGGTTCTCTGGACAAAACATACTACAGCTCGCGCATATGCGCGCCATCACTCCGCGCATATGCGCGGGATCTTCTGCCCAACTCGCGCACAGCTCGCGCATCACGTCGCGCATGTGCGCGAGTGGCACCTCCCTCGCACCTAATTCGTGTCTTTTCTCGTCTGTCCCGGTCTGATCTGTTCCGTCTTTAATCACCTCTCACTTACCCATAATTCGTATTAATTATTGCCAAATCATTTCAGATTAATTTTAGATTACTGTAAATATACCCAAATCATTTCCGATTACGGTAATCAAATTCTCGGGCCTTACACCCACATTCATTTAATATCAACTTTCATTATTTATGGGTCTCACTGTTCATTTATTCATCTTTTTTATTTTATATTAATTAAATATCTTTCTAATTTTGTTTAAAAATTTACAATAAATATTATTGAAAATAAATAGTATTATTATTTTAAAAATAACTTAATTTCAATATTGATTAAAATATTATTAAAAAAATAAAACAACAGTTGAAATCTTTGATATCATTTGGTTTTTTAAATAAAATATTTTTTTTGGAAGGATTTATTTTTTGTAACAAAATAAAAAGAATAAATAATATATATATATATATAGAGTTAAAAGAGCCGTTTGGCTTTTTTGTTTTATGTGAATTAATGAGATTAATTCTGATGAATTTTTATGTTGACATGACAGCCAAGATTAATAATGTATATCTCCACATTGATGCATTAATATTAATTGGTATTAATAATTACCCATTAATGCACTAATGTGTGTGCTCTTAGTAGAAAAGAAATAGAATCTAATGTTAATGGGTCGAGGATTAAATATTAATAATGGTAATATTGTGGGTTGGCCCAAATATATTCAGTCCAGTTTTTATTTCTTAGAATTCGGTCTCAAAGCTTTCCTCCGTTCAATTCCTTCTACTGCTCACAGCAGCTTGGGGCCGCCGTCGCCGACGCTGTCGCCACCCTAAGCGTTGCAGTTATCCGGAACCAATGCAATCTGTAAGTGAAAGCTGCTCTCTCTCCACTGTAATCCTGTACAAATTCTAACTTTTAAATTATTATGTTCCAGCTTTTATTATCCGCTCAAGAATCTTATTTTTTTCTACGATTACTGTGGGGACCCGGACGCTAATCATGTTCTTAATCATAATTGAGACTAATTAATCAATTATAAAACAGGGTCTAAATTTTTTTTTTTAAATGCGGAACGTAGTGAAATAAAACGTATATACATCTCAGTATAAAAGTACAAGTCCTGTAGCACATACATTTATTCAACTAAGGTTTAACAGCTAATATCATGTGTCTAACCCTATCTCTAATCCAAGTACGGAGCCTCCACTCTAATCACGATCTTTCCTCATCTCCTCGACCCTGAACCTGTCCCACCTGTTTTCATGCACACATACAAAACAAGACAACAGTCGGATAACTCCGGTGAGAATGAATCCCAGTATAAACAATGTAAATATGCAATCATATAAAAACATATACAAAAGCATATAACAAATATCATTCACATGCAGCCAATCAACAAACATGAATGATATAAAACTGTAAATCAACTAGTCATCACAGACTCGACTCAACTCTAACCTAGGGATCCCAATGTCTGGATATTGATAATTATATCGAATCTCAGTCGATAGGAATGAATCAACCCTAAACGGCATCGATATAATTCATATATCCAGTGTCTGGGCGAAACAGCCACAGAATTGACGAATCAGTCAGTAATTAAGCGAATCAGCCAAAGTTTAGACGAATCAGTCGATAACTAGACGAATCAGCCAATAACCAGACGAATCAGCCGGTGACTAGGCGAATCAGCCAATGACTAAACGAATCAGTAGTCAATACATGCAATGGCTATAAATCAATAGACTATAAGCATCAATCTCATCAATTACAAATATCAAATTAATAAACTAAGTATGTGATTTAGGGAGACTCGAGTCAAACCTCACTCGAGTTGTGCAATCCCAACTCAACATTAATTTATACCTTTCTTTCTGATACTCTGACTCTGTCGAAGTCTCGAACTCAAAGCCTGTCAATACTCAATCTGACAATAACAATATCGAGGGTACGGTATCAATACACCACTCAAACAATACTGGATATAATCAGAATTCAATCAAATTCTGTTTCAACGGCATAACATCATAATCTCAATATATCCAGCAATACCATATCAGTCAGATATCAATTCTAACATCTTATACTCGATAATCACTCAATCTTGATATCAATTCTTACTCAACTTAACTCTAAAAATCATAACAATTTCATATGGTATCTGTTCCTCAGTCCGGTTTCGATTATACGATGTCTAACATGACCAGAACATCATATAAGAATCGTATCAGATTCTGACAATACCATAATTTCAAATCATATCAAAACGTAGTAAAACTTACGTCCAGTTGTAGCCTACGTCGATAGGAACTCAATACCGAAGTCGGATTCAAAATCGGACGGGCGGATTTCTCACAAAAGGCGTAAGGATTTTCGGAGCTTCTCTGAATCTTTCTTCACGATTTCTTTCATTTCTCAAGATTAGATATATGTATGTATATATATATATATATATATATATATATATATATATATATATACATACGTAACATGCAATAAGCCAAGTGGCTCGGTATGCCTACTGCACGTCTCGCGCATATGCGCGACTAATATCGGCGCATATGCGCGAGACCTACTGGTCTCGTGAATAAGCTTCTCGGCAGATCGCGCATATGCGCGACTCATCTCCGCGCATATGCGCGAGGTCCTCTGGACTTCGCTTGTACAGGCTCGCGCATATGCGTGAGGTCCTCTGCCCATGTCGCGCATATGCGCGCATCTGTGCCGCGCATATGCGCGAGGGCTACTGTTCCTCGCACATTTTCATGCATTATATCGTCTTTCCCGGTCCGATACTTTCCGTCTATAATCATATCAATTATCCCCAAATCATTTCAGATTAATAGGATAAAATTCTCGGGCCTTACAATTACTGTGTGGGAGCTTCCAGATTATAGAGTTATTTAAAGACCATATTTCTCTTTATTTGTTCGAAATACAGCTTCGACTTGATTGAATCTTGGTAAGAGCATTTTCTTGATTTTTGTATGTCATATTTTCAATTTCGGAAGCGTGAATTGACAAAACTTTCATATTTTTTTCAACATTTGTTTAGTAGGTGTGTGAACAGTATTCAAAATGAAAAGGAAATCTCGGATGGCGGAGGAAAGCCAAGTGGTGCGGTTGTCAACGTTTTAGATGCGTTGTTGAAAGGAAGTTTAGATCGATTAAAAGCCATTAGGTTTGTTTTTTGTGACTTTAATTAGTTGTTTGTTCTATATCTTGGTCCCATATGAATTGAAGTTCAATGCTCGGGGATGAACTTATTATTTTTTTTAAAAAAAATTAACATCAAATTGAATTTTATTTAATTGAAATCAATGTAGTTTTCCAGACTGCTTTTATATACCCTTTTAGTTGAGGAGTTGTTTGCCCTGACTCAGTTTCATTGTTGTTTCTTGATTTTAGTTAGATAATATTGGTGTAATTTACAGTAGATGGTATTCGGAAGTTTGCATTGCTTGCGGCTTCTGAATGAAGGAATTTTAAGCCTGTTTTTAGGAGAGATTAAGATACTAAATCCAATATATTTCTACTCACACATTGGACCTTGCTACAGGAATCCACTTTTTTAACGCTGAGTTAGTTGTTATCCACAAGACTAAGTTGAGGGTGTTGGGGGCAATTGGTTATTCTGTATATTAAGAGTAGTGTTGTAAATGGCGGTGGCTGTGGCAAGGTGGTCATTGACCGCCTACCGTCTAGATGGTTGAATTTTTTTAAACAGTGATATTTTCATTCCAAGTCTATTGGGGTTGTTTGAAGCCCAACAATTCACCATAGAAGACTCATGGCCCGTTTCTTAATGGGCTAAAGCCCAGTTGGCCCAAAAATACAAAACCCTATAATCGAATGGTTTCTTCTTGTCTTCTCTTTACATGCATAATCTGCTTTTTCTTTGATATTGTATCTCGTTTTTCTTTAAAACTCGAATCCTAGCTCAAATGACTTCTTCTTGGCTTATCTTTAAACGCCTGGCCACACTTCTTTTCTTTTCTTTCAAGTTGATATCACATCTCTTTTTCCTTTAAAAACTCGAAAACTTAGATCAAATGGTTTCTTCTTGTCTTCTCGTTACACGCTTCAGCCGTCTGTTCGCCTGCCTCCACCGTATGGACCGCCTTGCCCGCCGGATAGATTAGGGCCGCCTGATGCAAAGGCGGGCTGTCAAGGGCCGCCTACCAAGTTCAACCATTTGATTTCTCACAGACAATGCCTTATATCTCACTTGCATGTTGTTAGTCTTTTACCTCAAATTTACCCTTACTGGATTTTAGCAATATATATTTTAAAGAATTGGTTGAATTCTAGAATCGAGATGGACAAGGCCTTGTTGAAGCATTTTCCATCCATGACCAAGGGAGAAAATGGCATTGGCTTTGGATTTGAGTCGTCTATGGTGGATCCTTTCAAATTGGATGTCGAGATGGATAATATCCTCCATCACTGGCATGAAAGCAGCAGATGCCCGTTGTAGTTGGAAGTGTGAATATGCTCGTAAACAGACGAGCATCGGATTCAACCCCACAACCTTGAAAGTTGAAGTTCTCTTATTATGTCAGGTGAGATACAAGTAAAGTTTTAAAATTACCATTTATCTATGTTATTTTCACCAGAACCTGGTGCCTAATCAAATCGTTCGAAATACATTTTAGGCGCATCCAGAAGGTGAAAAATACGTGCTTACATATTAAGATGCTGAAAATTGGCGACGGTTTACAGAACGAGAGGTAAATAAATGTGATAAGAGGACATGAGATGATTCCCTATAGTTCGACTCCAACATTAATTCTTGGATTTGCTCGAGGGTGATCCACACCTTTCATCATGCATATTGTGAATCAGCTTTGGACAAATGAATCCAAGAGTTGATATAGAATGATCCTATGGCCAATGTTGAAATGTCTTCCAAGCTGGCTAGTCAACGGGTGTAGGAGAAGAGTAGTTAAACATTTTGTTATTGGCCATAACAAAAAGGGATAGGCCATCTCCAGTGACACAGGGATGGGGAGGAACTCACATACCTATGATAAACCGTTGGGTGGCAGTTAGGAGAAAGGGGCTCCCGGTAGCTGGTCTCCAAAGCGTGCTTAAAAGGGAATTCAGTTGCAAGTGAAGGAGACACTCTCTCTGAAAAAGACTCAGATTCTCTCGGAAACATAAGAAAGGAAGTGGAGGGAAGATCACAGCAAGAAAGCGTGGAAAAGAAGAATATAGATTGGAGGAAGAAATCTATTCTGTAACTCTTCGTTTTGATGTGTCTCTGTAATTGACTCCACTTCTTTGGTTGATAATAAAGGTTGCTGCTCTCCCGTGGATGTAAGCCATTTTTGGGCTGAACCACATAAACGTGTTGTGTCCCCCTTTCTTTCTTACTTGTTAAATTGTTGCATCGGGTATTATATTCGAACGTGTGAATGTGTGTATGTTCTTGGCTGGTGAATTGACATAACAAATGGCGTCGTCTGTGGGAATCGAACCAACGACATGAGTTAAATGAAGTATGATATTGAGAAATTCACCGGGAAAAATGATTTTGGTTTGTGGCGGATCAAGATGCGTGCAATCTTGATTCAACAAGGATTGATTGGAGCCCTTATCGGAGGAGATGCATCTTCAAGCTCTGAGATGGGAAAGGCACATACCGAAGAGGCTCTAAAAGCACAAAGTGCTATCATCCTTTGTCTAGGAGACAAACCACTACGAGAAGTAGCTAAGGAGAAGTCAGCATCTGCAATGTGGCTGAAGTTGGAAAAATTGTATATAACTAAGTCTCTGGCCAACAGACTCTATATGAAACAACGTCTATACTCATTCAAGATTGGGGAAGGAAGAAGCATAGGTGATCAAATCGATGATTTCGTGAAGATTCTCGATGATCTTGAAAACATTGAGATAAAGCTAGAAGAAGAAGATAAAGCACTCATTCTCTTAAACGCCCTTCCTAAATCATATGAGAACTTCAGGGACGCCATGCTATATGGGAGAGAACAAACCATCACCCTGAAAGAAGTACAATCTGCTGTGCAAGCCAAAGAGCTACAAAGAAAACAAAGCAATCAAGTGAACAAACAGGGGATGTTCTTATGGCTCGAGGCAGACCTGAAAAGAAACCATACAAGGGCCCAAGAAACAGATCAAGGTCGAAGAGCAAACGAAGACTCAAATGCTATCAATGCCATAGGGAAGGTCACTTTAAAAGGGACTGCCCAGAGAGGAAAATCAGGCCCCAAGACAAACCAAGATATGATGCAGAGGCAGCTGTAGCCTGTGAAAGATATGATTCAGCGGAAGCATTGGTGATAGCAGATCAGGAACCCAATAATGAATGGATATTAGACACTGGATGTTCATTTCACATGTGCCCCATAAAAACATGGTTCCAAGACTTAACAGAAACAGAGGAGGGACTAGTTCTCTTGGGAAACAATAAAACATGTAAAGTCCAAGGCATTGGAAGCATTGCACTAAAGACTCACGATGGACAGGACCTTGTGCTTCGCCAAGTCAGGTACGTACCAGAACTAAAACGAAACTTAATCTCTCTTGGTACATTTGACTCTAATGGTTATTCATTTAAATCTGAAGATGGTCTGTTAAAGGTATGCAAAGGTTCTATGGTAATAATGAAAGCCATGAAAAAACAATCTCTATATTTTCTACTAGGGAGAACTATAGTGGGGGGGACTGAGATTGTACAGAAAACTCTAGACAAATCAAACCTATGGCATCAGAGACTTGGTCATGTAAGTGAGAGAGGTCTTGTGGAACTATCTAAACAAAGCTTACTATGTGGGGATGAGGTTAAGCACATAGACTTTTGTGAATATTGTGTGTTAGGGAAGTCTAAACGAGCTCACTTTGGAATAGGCAAACATAACACAAGCAAGCCTCTAGAATATGTTCATTCTGATCTATGGGGTCCCGCAAAAACAGCAACACATGGGGGTGGAAATATTTTATATCCATAATAGATGATTACTCTAGAAGGTCTTGGGTGTATGTTCTTAAAACTAAGGATGAAGCCTTCATAAAATTTAAAGGATGGTTGCTGGCAAATGAAAACAAACGAGGAACAAAACATAAATATTTACGGACTGACAATGGCCTGGAATATCTTTCAGAGCAGTTTCAAGAACTTTGCAGGTCTCATGGCATTACACGACATAAAACTGTTGCTGGATCTCCACAACAAAATGGTGTGGCAGAAAGATTAAACTGCACCCCACTGGAAAGAGTTAGGTGTATGATTCTAAATGCTAACTTGCCAAAGACATTTTGGGGACAAGCTGTAACTACAGCATGCTATTTGATCAACCTTTGTCCCTCAAGTGCTATTAACTTCAAGACACCAATGGAGATGTGGAAAGGTGTTCCAGCAGACTACTCGGGACTCAGAATCTTTGGTTGCTTGGCTTATGCACACATCAAACAAGACAAGTTGGAACCAAGAGCTATAAAATGCATTTTTGTGGGCTACCCCGAAGGGGTAAAAGGGTACAAAGTGTGGAACATGGAACCAAACGGTCCAAGTTGTTTCAACACCAGGGATGTCACCTTTGTGGAAACCAAAATGGGATATGCTCAAAAGGAAGAAAGGCAAATTATGAGGCCCGAGCAACCATATAATTCACAAGTTGAGGTGGAGCTGCCACAATTAACTACACAACCAGAAATTGAAGACCTGAACCATTCATTCAAGCACTCAGAAGATTCAGAGGATAATAATCAATCCAGAGAGGATCTAAGGAATTATACCTTGGCTCGAGACAGGAAGAGAATAGAAGTTAAACCCCCCGAAAGGCTAGGTTTTGCAGACTTGACTTGTATGCATTGCATGTAGCAGAACAAATAGATACCTATGAACCGTCATCATTCAAGGAAGCTGTGACTTGTAGCAGAAAAGACAAATGGCTAGAAGCTATGAATGAAGAGATAAATTCACTGATAAAAAACCAAACATGGCAACTGGTACCCAAAACAGAAAAAACAAAGAATGCTAGGTTGCAAGTGGATTTACAAACTAAAAGAAGGAGTTGGTGGGATAGAAAGTATGAAATATAAAGCTAGGCTGGTCGCCAAAGGATACTTGCAAAGGGATGGAATAGATTTCAATGAAATTTATTCCCCTGTGGTGAAACACACTTCAATCAGATTAATGCTTGCTATAGTAACACAGTTGGATTTAGAACTGGAACAACTAGATGTCAAAACCGCCTTTCTTCATGGAGAATTGGAAGAAGTCATCTACATGGACCAACCCGAGGGCTTTGTCGCCAAGGAGAATAAACACAAACTGTGTCTATTGAAGAAATCGCTTTATGGACTAAAATAGAGCCCTAGACAGTGGTATAAACGATTTGATGACTATATGATAAAACTAGAATTCTCCAGGAGCGAATTTGACAGCTGTGTTTACTTCAGAAATGGAAGGGGTCAAGCCATGACCTTCTTACTATTATATGTTGATGATATGCTCGTTGCAAGTAACAGCAAAAAGGAGATTCAAACATTAAAGGATCAACTGAACTCTGAATTTGAAATGAAGGATCTAGGGGAGGCAAAGAAAATCCTTGGTATGGAAATAAAAAGGAGAAGAGACAATGGTAGTTTGTTTCTTAGCCAAGAATCTTATCTGCAAAAGGTACTGCAAAGATTTAATATGCATCAATCAAAACCAGTGACTACCCCACTTGGACAGCACCACAAGCTATCAAGTACTCAATCTCCATCAGATGAGGCAGAAAGTGAACATATGAACAAGATACCATATGCAAGTGCAGTCGGTAGCATTATGTATGGAATGGTATGCAGTCGTCCAGATCTTGCCTATGCCATAAGCATGGTCTCCAGATTCATGTCTAACCCAGGACACAAGCACTGGGAGGCTCTAAAATGGGTCCTAAGGTATGTTAAAGGAAAACTAAACTTGGGACTAATGTTCAGAAAACAAGCAGGTGCAAGAAATCCAGTGGTAGGCTTCGTGGATTCAAACTATGCATGGAATTTGGATACAAGAAAATCCCTTACTGGTTTTATATTCACGGTATTTGGAACAGCTATAAGTTGGAAGGCAACACTCCAACCTGTGGTTGCCTTATCCACAACGGAAGCTGAATATATGGTTGTGACAGAAGCTATCAAAGAAGCTTTATGGTTGAAGGGAATCACAAAGGAGTTTGGGATAACACAAGAACAGGTTGTGGTGTATTGTGACAACCAAAGTGCAATACACTTGACTAAACATCAAGTGTATCATGAGAGGTCGAAGCATATCGATGTAAAATTGCATTTTGTTAGAGACATCATCTCAAAAGGAGAGGTCAAAGTGGAAAAGATCCAAACTGAAGAGAATCCAGCAGATATGTTAACAAAGACATTAACATAGACCAAGTTCAAGCATTGCCTGGACTTAGTGCAAGCTGTGGAATGGAGCTAAACATAGGAAAAGGGATTGGAAAGCAGCCATCTTGTAGACAAGGTGGAGAATTGTTGAAATATCTTCCAAGCTGGCTAGTCAACGGGTGTAGGAGAAGAGTAGTTAAACATTTTGTTATTGGCCATAACAAAAAGGGATAGGCCATCTCCGGTGACACAGGGATGGGGAGGAACTCACATACCTATGATAAACCGTTGGGTGGCAGTTAGGAGAAAGGGGCTCCCGGTAGCTGGTCTCCAAAGCGTGCTTAAAAGGGAATTCAGTTGCAAGTGAAGGAGACACTCTCTCTGAAAAAGACTCAGATTCTCTCGGAAACATAAGAAAGGAAGTGGAGGGAAGATCACAGCAAGAAAGCGTGGAAAAAAGAATATAGATTGAAGGAAGAAATCTATTCTGTAACTCTTCGTTTTGATGTGTCTCTGTAATTGACTCCATTTCTTTGGTTGATAATAAAGGTTGCTGCTCTCCCATGGACGTAAGCCATTTTTGGGCTGAACCACGTAAACGTGTTGTGTCCTCCTTTCTTTCTTACTTGTTAAATTGTTGCATCGGGTACTATATTCGAACGTGTGCATGTGTGTATGTTCTTTGCTGGTGAATTGACATAACACATATCTTTAGAACTCTCTGCAAAATTTTGCTTACAATCTGTATCAAATTCCTCTTCAGATTCAAACTCAAGAGCCAGGTTATTTTGCCTTTGAGCTCTACGTATACGTCGAAGAGTGCTTTCAATCTCCAAAACAAGTGGCACGAGATTTTTAATATCTCGAGCATGGCTCACATAACATGAGCTGAACTCCTGAAATAAAAACAAAGTGTCCAATTAAACCACTTAGATGAAAGAAAAAATTCAAACTATAAAATAAATAGAAATAAAAATAGCAGAAATAAAAACCTAGTCTCAAACAATTAAACAATACTAATATTAAACAAACAGTCCCCGACAACGGCGCCAAAAACTTGACTGACGATTTCGGTTGGGAAAGCTAGCAAGTGCACTAGGTCAAGTTATAATATAGTTGGATAGAGTCCAAGTCGTTCCCACAGAGACTATTTTTGAATTACTAGGATATAAATTATTTAATTTAATCTAGGCTAAATAAAAGAAATGATTTTTATTAATAGTTAAAATAAATTAAATTATTCTAAATAAAATAACAAAGTTCAATTAAATAACAGATTAAGTTTAGGAGAAATTCAAATTCAAATAAATGATCGGGAACACACAATGGTACCAAACATCAATTATTGACACGTATTGGATTTGATCTGATAATAATTATTTTAATATCACGATGAAATTTCCTACCTTAATTATTAATCTATTTCTAGAATTAATAATCCTATTTTTATTTAACAGTCCAACTATTTCTAATTGAATTTAATTAAATAAAAACACATTCAACAACTATGGAATTTCCGCTTTTTGCCTAAAATCCCACACTGAAACCGAATACTATTTCTAATCGGTTAAACATATGTTGATCAATATTTTTGAAGCTATTTTCAATCTATTCTCTTTCGAGTCAAGATCAAACAACATACATGCAATTAATTTGCCAGATTAAACGCAAGAGATCTGCGCAAATATCAATCAATAACATAAAATAAATCAAAACTCTGATCGATTCAATATGCAAACAACACTCACAAGTTTGGCCCTATCGTGGTACCAATCATAAGACGACTACTCCATAAAATCAAAATTAGAAAACAATCTAATGTTTGAATTCATGAAATAAAAGACATAAAAATAAAAATAAGAAATCTCAGCGATGATGCGTGAATCTTCTCGTCCAGTGCGTCTTCTTCTCCTTGTTCTTCATTGTAGTCTTTTCCTTGTGTATATGGGAGAGAGAGGATAGAGAATAATCTTCTTCCAAATAAAATCTGCTCCTTCTTTCATAAGATCTTCTATCCATAAGGAACATTGAGTCTTTAAAGCATAAAAACCCTATCAAATCTTTCCCAACCACTGTGCTTGAGTCCTAGCCATGCTAGGACTCCTCTCCTGACCCAACCATGTCCCAACCCAACCCTGGTCGAGCCAAAGCCAATCCATGCATGGTTTAACCCCTAAACCCGATCACCTTGACCCAAAACGTGAAACAAACGATTCCAGCTTGTTCCAATTTCGTGTGCAGCCTAACTCATGCATTTTAGGACCCTTAAATCGTGTAAAAACGACCCATAAACAATCAATAATCATGACAGTCCCTTCATGTAAATAATTCTCATGTTTTGGATAAAAAAATCATGCTTTAAAACACATGTTTTGAACAAAAACGAAATAAATAAAAGAGGTACTTGTTTTTCTTGGGAATCATAATCAAATACACATTTAATGTGTGATAGATGAGAAAGGAAAGAATTATGGGCATACTATGTGTAATGAGTCAGTCATTCACGATAAATTAAAAAAAACCCGAAAGAATTAATTCATTTCTGAGGGCATGCCTTAGCGTATTTTACGCACGAAATTCCATTGACGATGTTAAGAACGGTGACGAGAAATCCTTGGCTGAAACACCTTGCAAAAACCGAAGCCTTTCCTTGAAAATATTGTGTGCGCCGTGTGATTTGAAGATGTTAGGAGTCTTGTGTGATTTGAGGAGAAGGGGCGTGTATATTTAAATAAAAAGGATAGGGTTTTGGGCTTTATTTTTTGGTAAATAGTTAGTGTGCAAGCTTGGGCTCATTAGTATGACATAGTAGGCCCAATAAACTCAATTGTGCATTTAAAATTATTTCATTTAGGAAAGTTCGTGAAAGTGTTAGCCAGTTGTCCAAATGTTCGTATTTTTGTTGAAAATCGAATACCGATAAAAATTACGTCTTGGCGTATAAAATTACTTCAAAAATCCTTATTTTCAAAAATAATAAATAACATTAACCTTATTTTAAATAATTAAAAACAATTATTTAATAAAAACATTTTTCATTTTTCAGCCATCGGTCTCCGTTCCTCGATCGCAACTCGAATAACCTTTAAAAATACATTTTAATGCATTCAAATAGAAAACTACTTTAAAATCATATAAACATATCAACATAATCAATTTTGCAATTAAAATCAATTAATTAGCTATTTTTCATTTTCCATAAATTTGCATGTAGTTGGATTACGTCGTCTTAATTTTGGACCTTACAGATTCCCTGAGAGCAGTTATCATGAGTGAGGCCCACAGCACCTCGTACTCCATCCATCCAGGAAGTACAAAGATGTATAAAGATCTACATACTCTGTATTGATGGCCAGACATGAAGAGAGATATTCTGTGTTTCGTCTCCGAATGTTTGACGTGTCAGCAGGTCATGGCAGAGCATCAGAGACATGCAGGGAAGCTGAGAACACTCCCTATTCACGAGAGGAAATGGGAGAACATTACCATGGATTTTGTGACAATGCTTCCGAGGATGACCGAGGGATATAATTGAAAGGGGATCGGTTACGGTGACCGAAAGCGCAACGGAAGTTAAAAATTTTGATTTTTCATGAAGAATGTTTCGGCCACCTCATGATATTGTGTAGCAAATACAAACAAACACCAAATATCATACATAGGGTGTTGAGAAGTTTACCTATCAATCTCAAGGATTGATGTAATGGCTCCAACTTTGTTGTCAAACAACAAAGCTCTTCAAGGCAAGACAATCTACAAGCTTCCTCCTTTGAACACTCCTTGTTCAAAAATCAAGCCCACCACTTGCTAGGTAAATCTCCTCTTAATTTGCACTAGAAAATTAAGATGATTATTCAAGGAGAAGAATATTTCTTCCTCAACACTTGAAGAAGAAAAGAAAAGGAAAAACTTGGAGAGAATTGTGCTCAAGTTTCGGCCAAGGTGGTGTTGAACGAGGGAGGATGAGTTGTCTTGGTAGTGCAAAAAGTTGATCCAAAAAGATTGCATGCCATGCATTATTTTAGTCAAAAATATTCCCCAACTCTTCACCTCCCAAGCATGCAATGTGACTTGGGCTTGTAACTATTACAAGGCCCATGGACTATTTAAATTGTCTCAAACATATTTGAGCCCAATTAGATTTTACTTGATTTCACTCAAGCCCACTAGTTAAATAATTATTTCCAATTGGACTCTACAAGGCCCAATGTTATTTAATTAATTCAACACTTGAATTAATTTAATTACTTGGACTCTACTAGGCTCACTAGTGTTTAATTAATTCAACACTTGAATTAATTTAATTTAGTCCATAATAATGTTTATGAAAATCACAATTTTCAAATACATTATTTACTTGGCCTATTTTTAATTTAGGAACACATTCATAAATTAAAAATTACATTTCTCTCATAGAAGTCATACTTCTATTTTTCTTAACGCTTATAAACTCATTTATAAGCCGTTCAACACATTGAACTATTTTTACTTCTCAACGGGATCTAGAAAGCTAGCACTTGTGTGGCCCTCAATGGTTCATTGATACAACTAGCTGTGGGTTCACATCTCCATGTGATTCGGACTAAACATGTCCTTATTTGAGCATACCCCAATTGCGCCATTCTTACTTATCAACTCCTTGATAACAAGAACGTCAGAACTCAAGTCTGATAGTACCCAACCAATCATGTTAAACGCCTAGCAGCATCGCTTACATGATTCCCTAGGTATCAAATGATAGTGCCTGCAAGAACCATTCTATTATGGTTAACGTACAGTACGGTCCCTTCAACTCATATATCCCGACCGATTCGACAACCATTGGTATATCGAGAGTTGTCAATGAATCGATACTATGTGTCATGTCATAGTTGCATCGATGGTGTAATCTAAGAAACCCCTTTCTTAATTACCACCATACTCTGATCAGAGATTTCAAACTACATATACATGAGAACACATAGGATATCAATACCCGAAGGTAAGCAGTGAATCCCCGACTACAATGCATCGACTCCTATATGTTTCGACAGAACACCCAACCTTGCCACCTGATAACCCCATGAAAGTCGGTAAACAAGTCAAAGTATAAATATAGCACATAGAGTCTCAATGTTGTCCCGGGTCATAAGGACTAATGGTGTACAACTATAAACTAGGACTTTTCCACTCGATAAATAAGAACCACTTGGAAAGTCCTTTTATGGAGGGTTGTTCAGTGCACTCAACAAGGAGCACCTATCTGCATGCTCGGACATCACAATGTCCCCTACCAATGAAACATGGTACTCACATCGCAGATACTAGTCTCGAACTCGAGCGGCCTATATCCTTCTTAGTGGCGGCTAAATCGACTAGGAACTGTTTAGAATATACAGTATTCCAAATATGAGTTTCATGATACTCATCATATGAGCATCTCATATTCTTTCTACTATTTGTATATTCAAGGACTTTATCTATGCAACTAGCATGAGTATACAGATAAAAAAGTGCCAAAATGATAAATTCAAATATTATTAAAATAAATATTGTTCATACATAGAGTTTAATCATGAACCCTTGGCCAACACTTGGCTCGACGGGCACCTACTCTAACAATCTCCCACTTGCACTAGAGCCAACTACCCATATGCTTCAAACCCATCGATTCGCGATGCTTCTCGAACAATGGTCCTGGTAAAGGCTTAGTTAGTGGATCAGAAACATTATCTGCGGAGCCGACTTTGTCAATCGTGACATCTCCTCTCCACGATCTCTCTGAGGATGTGGTACTTTCTCAATACGTGTTTGGACTTCTGATGAGACCTCGGCTCCTTTGCTTGAGCAATGGATCCCGTGTTGTCACAAAACACCGGGACAGGAGCAAATCCATTAGGAATGACGCCCAACTCTTGGACGTAATTCCTTATCCAAACAGCCTCCTTTGCTGCAGCTGATGCAGCAATATATTCTGCCTCAGTGGTGGAATCAGCTGTACTGTCTTGCTTGGAACTCTTCCAAGAGACAGCAGCACCATTGAGCATGAATATGAATCCAGAGGTTGACTTCGAGTCATCGATATCGCTTTGGAAGCTAGAGTCGGTATAGCCTTCCAATTTCACTTCTCCACCCCCATAGACCAAGAACAATTTATTGGTCCTTCTCAAATACTTGAGGATGTCTTTCACAGCTTTCCAGTGTGGAAGACCAGGGTTGGATTGATATCTACTCACTACACTTAGTGCAAAAGCCACGTCAGGACGTGTAGATATCATCCCATACATGATGCTACCAATCGGAGATGCATAAGGAATGCTGGTCATCGCCGCTATCTCTGCATCAATCTTGGGATACATAGACTTGGATAGGGACACGCCATGACACATTGGTAGATGTCCTCTCTTGGACTCATCCATCGAGAACCGCTTCACGATGGTATCAATGTATGTGGACTGGGTGAGACCAAGCAATCTTTTTGATCTATCTCTATAGATCTGTATTCCCAATACAAAAGATCCTTCTGTTAGAGTAGGTGCACGTCGAGCCAAGTGTTGGCCGAGTGTTCACGATGAAACTCTATGTATAAACGATCTTTATTTTTATCATATTTGAATTTATTATATTGGCGCATCTTTATCTGTATACCCATACTAGTTGCATAGATAAAGTCCTTGAATATACAAATAATAGAAAGAATATGAGACGCTCATATGATGAGTATCATGAAACTCATATTTGGAATACTGTATATTCTAAACGGTTCCTAGTCGATTCAGCCGCCAATAAGAGGGATATAGGCCGCTCGAGTTAGAGACTAGTATCTGCGATGTGAGTACCATGTTTCATTGGTAGGGGACATTGTGATGTCCGAGCATGCAGATAGGTGCTCCTTGTAGAGTGCACTGAACAACCCTCCATAAAGGACTTTCCAAGTGGTTCTCACTTATCGAGTGGAAACGTCCTAGTTTATGGTTGTACATCATTAGTCCTTATGACCCGGGACAACATTGAGACTCTATGTGCTAGCGTTTCACTTTGACTTGTTTACCGACTCTTATGGGGTCATCAGGTGGCAAGGTTGGGTGTTACGGCGAAACATATAGGAGTCGATGCATTGTAGTCGGGGATTCACCGCTTACCTACGGGTATGGATATCCTATGTGTTTTCATGTGCGTGTAGTTTGAAATCTCTGATCAGAGTATGGTTGTAATTATGAAAGGGGTTTCATAGATTACACCATCGATGCAACTACGACATGAAACATAGTATCGATTCATTGACAACTCTCGATAAACCAATAGTTGTCGAATCGGTCGGCATATATGAGTTGAAGGGACCGTACTGTACGCTAACCATAATTGAATGGTTCTTGCAGGCACTATCATTTGATACCTAAGGAATCATGTAAGCGATGCTGCTAGGCGTTTAACATGATTGGTTGGGTAATATCAGACTTGAGTTCTGACGTTCTTATTATCAAGGGGTTGATAAATAAGAATGGAGCAATTGGGGTATGCTCATATAAGGACATGTTTAGTCCTAATCACATGGAGATGTGAACCAACGGCTAGTCGTATCAATGACCATTGAGGGCCACACAAGTACTAGCTTTGTAAATCCCGATGAGAAGTAAAATAGTTCAATGTGTTGAACGGCTTATAAATGTGTTTATAAGCGTAAAGAAAAAATAGAAGTATGACTTCTATGAGAGAAATGTAACTTTTAATTTACGAATGTGTTCCTAAAATTAATAGTTGGCCAAGTAAATAATGTATTTGTAAATTGTGATTTTCATAAACATTATTATGGACTAAATTAAATTTATTCAAGTGTTGAATTAATTTAACACTAGTGGGCCTAGTAGAGTCCAAATAATTAAATTAATTCAAGTGTTGAATTAATTAAATTACATTGGGCCTTGTAGAGCCCAATTAGAAATAATTATTAAACTAGTGGGCTTGGGTAAAATCAAGTAAACTTTAAATGGGCTCAAATATGTTTGGGACATTTAAATAAAAGTCCATGGGCCTTGTAATTGTTACAAGCCCAAATGAGAATGCATGCTTGGGAGGTGAAAGGTTATGGATTACTTTTGATTAAAAAATTGCATGGCATGCTAAAGTTGGTCACTACTTTTTCACACACCAAGACAACTCATTCACTCCTTCACTCTCCCCTCACTTGGCCGAAAAATTGACACTCATTTCTCCCCATTTTTCTCTTCATCTTGTTTGAGGAATTCTTGCACTTCTCTTTGATAAATCCTCAAATTTTTCTAGTGCAAAACTTGAGGGGGTTTACCTAGTTAGTGGTGGGCCTTATTTTGAAGGAAAGGGAGGAGGAGCTTGTAGACTTGCCTACCTTGAAGAGCTTTGTTGTTTACAACAAAGTTGGAGCCATTCATCAACCTCAAGAGGTTGATAGGTAAAACTTTCTAACACCCTATGAATGTTTTATGGTGTTTGAATGTAAATGTTGCACACAAACATGGTGGCCGAAAATTTGAGCTTAAAATTAAAAATTTTTGACTTCCGTTGCGCTTCCGGCCACCGTAACCGGTCCGCTAACAAGTGGTATCCGAGCTAAGGTTACGGTTTTTGTGTAATATTTACGTAATATTATGTTGAGATCGATTTCTAACCGCTTGAGAAATATTTTTGCAAGGTATACATGAAGGCCGAAATTTTTGAAACACAAAAAAAAAAAAAAAATTTCGGGCAGCTTGTTGCTGCCCGTGAATCTCGGGCTGCCCGAGAATTTCGGGCAGCAAATGGGGCAGCCTGAAAGGGCAGCCTTCAGGCTGCCCGAAACTTCCAGGTTTTTAAAAAAAAAAAAAAATTGGTTGTTGCCGGACTCCGGCGACGGGGATGACGACTAGGGTTTCCAAAAATGTTTTGGACAATCTTAGTGTCATGGGCCTTGAGTTGTTGGGCCATTGGATGGCTAACATATTTTGTGAAATTTAAATGGGCCAAAGTATTTTAGGTGAAAAATGAGTTTTGGGCCCTTAAGTTTAAATTTACAATTGTTGCATATATTTTCTCATAAGATAAATAATTAAAGTAGGACTTTAATTATTTATAGTAAATTGTGATTTACAAGAAATTCGATTATAAATAAATTAATTTGAAAGTAGACAAAGGTCTTTGTATACTTTGTTAATTTAATTTATAATTGTGGCGGTTAGTGATTGGATCAAGATATATAATATTGGATCAATTAATTATTGTGATAATTAATTGATGGTGTATGATATGTGATATTATGCATGAAGGATGATCAAAAGCCCAAGCCCAATTTGCTAGGTGTATGCTAGAATATTTTGTGTTGAATGATTGTAATAATTATCAATTTATAAAGTGGGCTTAGTTTATGGCCCGTTCCCACCCCATGAGATGTATCCCTATGTGCCATGGATATTTATTTGTAAATATTAGAATAGTGGATGATCAAGATTGAAGATGGTGGCCATGATGATTATGAAGATCGAAGACATGTAAATATTGGAAGCTAATGTAATAGTTGCATTTGCATCCCGTGCATTTACCCTAGGATTGGACCTAGGCCCGTGTTTAGCTCACACGGGCCATTAGTTTTAGGGCGATTGATCATCCTTGTTTGTTTACTGTTTATAATATATGCATGATATGTTATAAATAATGAGTATGTGCGTTATTATTATGATAATAACAAAGTTGCATGAATCCGACAAACATAAGATCAAACATGGCGAGCATTTAAAATAAAATTAATGATGAGACCTTTCAAAATTAAAAACCCTCATTTTGAATAAGATTCAAAATTAATATCAAGTCCGAAAAGGGGAATTATAAATTTGTTTATAATTTCCTTGTCTTCCATCGACAATGGGTGCATGATGAACGCTACCCGTACTCGGGGCTCGGCTCATATTATTGGGGGCCCTGGGTGCCGGAAAGCTAGTGACATCCATTGACATGGTGATGTGAACTACGTGGAACTCCCATGATTTCGGCTCATATTATTAAGGGAACTCATGGCGACCGTCCATTAAGGTTCAATATCGATGGGTTAGGCTTGACACGTAAAGATGAACGACGTCATATTATTGGGTCCAAATCAAACGTGAGACAAAAGTATACGTAGAGGGTTGCATGGCGATGCAATTGGAAACTACCTTTTAGGAATTGTGATTTGCTGATATTATTCGGGATCACAATTCGCTAATTAGGACCTTACGTACCTTCTGAGGAAAGTGTTTCCCGTTTTCACTAGAGGGTAGTGAAAATGTCAAAACAGTGGGAGCGATAATTTATAAAGTAAAAGTCCAAACTTTATATCTTATTATATATTTTAAAATAGTCATTAACATTTATCTGTTTTACTTTTCAGTACAAATCTTTGACAATATCATCAATTCGCAACCCGCTTTCCGCTATTCTCGAAAAACATGTCTTAACCGGACCTAACTATCTCACTTGGCTAAGAAATCTGAAAATAGTCCTAAAATCGGAAAAGATCGCATATACACTGACTGAGTCGCCCCCTGTTGAGGCTCCGACTAGCTGCACTCCCGAGGAATTGCAGACCTACAAGGAATGGTGTGACCATGACTTGAAGGCAAGGTGTTATATGCAGGCTTCGATGAACGATGAGCTGCAGAGGCGATTCGAGGATGCAAAGAATGCTGCTGACATTCATTTGCACCTCAAGGAGCTCTTTGGTGAGCAGACTCGGCCTCTAAGGCATGCCACAGTCAAGGAGCTCATCACTTTACGCATGCGAGATGGGGCTTCGGTCCATGAGCATGGCCTAAAGTTGATTGGGCTCGTGGACAAGCTCGTTAGCATGGATCTGATCTTGCCTTCGGAGTTGACCACGGATGTGCTGCTGCTGTCGTTGCCTAGCTTGTTTGATCCTTTTATCGTGAACTTTAATATGAACAAGCTTGAGCCAAGCCTTGAAGAGTTGGTGAACATGCTTGTGACTTTTGAGTCCACTATCAAAAAGGAGAAGTTGGCTCTTTATGTGGGTTCTTCATCTGGCACAAAGAACGATCCACATGGGAAGGGAAAGAAGCGTTCTTTCCAACGTCCCAAGAAGAGCGTGCCCTTGAAGAGGCAAACTCCGGGTCCCGTTGCGGCAGCCGCGCCAGCCAAGGCTGAGAAGACAGTTGACATCTGTCATCACTGCAAGAAGCCTGGACATTGGAGGCGTAACTGCAGAGAATATCTTGCCCAGAAGGGTTCTGGCAAATGTATGTTCTACATTGAAGTAAATATCTCCATTAACTCTACTTCTTGGGTATTGGATACCGGCTGTGGCTCACATCTCTGTAATGATTTGCAGGTGATGGAAAGAAGTAGGAAGCTCAGGGAAGGTGAGACCTTCTTGAGGAGGGGCAATGGAGCAAGGGTTGCTGCCAAGGCTGTGGGAGATGTTTATTTACATTTGAACAATGATTTTAATTTTGTTTTGAGAGATGTTTTGTTCGTACCAGACTTGATTAAAAACATTATTTCCATTCCTATGCTTGATATTGATGGATTTTCTTGTTTATTTAGCAAAGGTGTTTGCAATATTTACAAGAATGAATGTTTAGTTGGTACCGGAGAACTTGAAAACAATCTCTACACCTTAAAATTGAAAGATATTCCACTTAACAATGTCCAAGCTATAACAACAACAAATAAGCGCAAACAAGATACTCTTAATTCGGCACAATTATGGCATGCTCGATTAGGACATATTTCCTTAAGAAGGATGAACAAGCTAGTGGGAGTTGGCATGTTTGATATGTCCGATATTAATGCTCTCACGACTTGTGAATCCTGTCTAAAAGGAAAGATGACCAAAATTCCCTTTAAGGGCCATGCGGAGCGAGCCAAAGGGTTATTGGATTTGATCCATACCGATGTGTGCGGTCCGCTTAGCATCACCACTAAGCATGGACATGCCTACTTCATCATCTTTACCGATGACTTTTCGAGGTATGGGTATGTGTATTTGATGAAATACAAGTCTGAAGCCTTTGAAAGGTTCAAAGAATTAAGAAGTGAAGTAGAAAAGCAATTGGGACGAAGCATCAAGGCACTTCGATCGGATCGAGGTGGTGAGTACTTGAGTGCCGAGTTCCAAGAGTATCTTAGGGAGAATGGGATTCTCTCGCAGTGGACTCCGCCCGCTACACCGCAGTTGAATGGTGTTTCGGAGCGTCGTAACCGGACTTTGATGGACATGGTTCGGTCTATGATGGGGTTCACGGAGTTGCCGCCATCCTTTTGGGGATATGCGCTTGAAACAGCGGCACTGTTGTTGAACAATGTCCATACAAAGGCAGTTGACAAGACTCCATATGAGATATGGATGGGTAAGCCTCCCAAGTATTCTTATCTTAGAATATGGGGGTGTCCTGCTTATGTGAAGCAGGCAGTGGGAGATAAATTAGATAGTCGATCCATTTTATGCTACTATGTGGGATATCCAAGGAATTTCGTTGGATATTATTTCTACCATCCCCAAGAAACAAAGGTGTTTGTTTCTAGGAATGCAACCTTTTTGGAAAAGGAATTTCTATTGGATAGAAAAGGCGAGATGATAGAACTCGAAGAGGTTCGAGAGACACCCACAGTTGTAGAACCCATACCCAATGAGCTAAGTGAGGAGATACAAGCTCCTAGAAGATCCGAGAGAGTCTCGAGACCACCTATGAGGTATGGTCTGCTTCTTGAAGAGGGCCATGATGAGCCTAACCTTGGATGTGGTCCAAGGACCTTCAAGGAAGCATTATCCGATGCCGATTCATCCAAATGGCTTGAAGCAATGGAATCTGAGATGAGTTCCATGCATTCGAACCAAGTGTGGAATCTTGTGGATCCACCTGAGGGAACTGTTCCCATAGGGTGTAAATGGATTTACAAGAGGAAACTTGGGGTGGATGGGAAGGTATTGACCTTCAAGGCGCGATTGGTAACAAAAGGGTATACTCAAAGGCAAGGTGTTGACTATGAGGAAACCTTTTCTCCAGTTGCAATGTTCAAGTCCATTAGGATTTTGCTAGCCATAGCTGCATGGTATGACTATGAGATATGGCAGATGGATGTCAAGACTGCCTTCCTTAATGGGGATATTAAGGAAAAGATATACATGTCTCAACCTGAAGGGTTTACATCTATCGGAAGTGAGCATATGGTATGCAAACTTCAAAGATCTATTTATGGTCTTAAGCAGGCATCTAAGAGTTGGAACCTCAGATTCGATAGTACAATCAAAGAGTTTGGTTTTACTAAGAATACTGAGGAACCCTGTGTGTATAAGAAGGTCAGTGGGAGTGCTGTGACATTCCTTGTTCTTTATGTTGATGACATTCTACTCATTGGGAATGATGTAGGAATGTTGCAATCAACTAAGATATGGTTAGCAAGTAAGTTCTCGATGCGAGACTTGGGTGAAGCATCATTTTTATTGGGAATACAGATCTATAGAGATAGATCAAGAAGATTGCTTGGTCTCACCCAGTCCACATACATTGATACCATCGTGAAGCGGTTCTCGATGGATGAGTCCAAGAGAGGACATCTACCAATGTGTCATGGCGTGTCCCTATCCAAGTCTATGTCTCCCAAGACTGATGCAGAGATAGCGGCGATGACACGAATTCCGTATGCTTCGGCTATTGGTAGTATCATGTATGGGATGATATCTACACGTCCTGACGTGGCATTTGCACTAAGTGTAGTGAGTAGATATCAATCCAACCCTGGTCTTCCACACTGGAAAGCTGTGAAAGACATCCTCAAGTATTTGAGAAGGACCAAAAAGTTGTTCTTGGTCTATGGGGATGGAGAACTGAAATTGGAAGGCTATACTGACTCTAGCTTCCAAAGCGATATCGATGACTCGAAGTCAACCTCCGGATTCATATTCATGCTCAATGGTGGTGCTGTCTCTTGGAAGAGTTCCAAGCAAGACAGTACTGCGGATTCCACCACTGAGGCAGAATACATTGCTGCATCGGCTGCAGCAAAGGAGGCTGTTTGGATTAGGAATTTTGTCCAAGAGTTGGGCGTCATTCCTAATGGAGTTGCTCCTATCCCGGTGATGTGTGACAACACGGGAGCCATAGCTCAGGCGAAGGAGCCAAGGTCTCATCAGAAGTCCAAACATGTATTGAGAAAGTACCACATCCTCCGAGAGATTGTGGAACGAGGAGAAGTGTCGATCGACAAAGTCGGCTCCGCAGATAATGTTGTTGATCCACTAACTAAGCCTTTACCAGGACCATCATTCGAGAAGCATCGCGAATCAATGGGTTTGAAGTATATAAGTAGTTGGCTCTAGTGCAAGTGGGAGATTGTTAGAGTAGGTGCACGTCGAGCCAAGTGTTGGCCGAGTGTTCACGATGAAACTCTATGTATAAACGATCTTTATTTTAATCATATTTGAATTTATTATATTGGCGCATCTTTATCTGTATACCCATGCTAGTTGCATAGATAAAGTCCTTGAATATACAAATAGTAGAAAGAATATGAGACGCTCATATGATGAGTATCATGAAACTCATATTTGGAATACTGTATATTCTAAACGGTTCCTAGTCGATTCAGCCGCCAATAAGAAGGATATAGGCCGCTCGAGTTAGAGACTAGTATCTGCGATGTGAGTACCATGTTTCATTGGTAGGGGACATTGTGATGTCCGAGCATGCAGATAGGTGCTCTTGGTAGAGTGCACTGAACAACCCTCCATAAAGGACTTTCCAAGTGGTTCTCACTTATCGAGTGGAAACGTCCTAGTTTATGGTTGTACATCATTAGTCCTTATGACCCGGGACAACATTGAGACTCTATGTGCTAGCGTTTCACTTTGACTTGTTTACCGACTCTTATGGGGTCATCAAGTGGCAAGGTTGGGTGTTACGGCGAAACATATAGGAGTCGATGCACTGTAGTCGGGGATTCACCGCTTACCTACGGGTATGGATATCCTATGTGTTTTCATGTGCGTGTAGTTTGAAATCTCTGATCAGAGTATGGTTGTAATTATGAAAGGGGTTTCATAGATTACACCATCGATGCAACTACGACATGAAACATAGTATCGATTCATTGACAACTCTCGATAAACCAATAGTTGTCGAGTCGGTCGGGATATATGAGTTGAAGGGACCGTACTGTACGCTAACCATAATTGAATGGTTCTTGCAGGCACTATTATTTGATACCTAGGGAATCATGTAAGCGATGGGCTAGGCGTTTAACATGATTGGTTGGGTAATATCAGACTTGAGTTCTGACGTTCTTATTATAAAGGGGTTGATAAATAAGAATGGAGCAATTGGGGTATGCTCATATAAGGACATGTTTAGTCCTAATCACATGGAGATGTGAACCAACGGCTAGTCGTATCAATGACCATTGAGGGCCACACAAGTACTAGCTTTGTAAATCCCGATGAGAAGTAAAATAGTTCAATGTGTTGAACGGCTTATAAATGTGTTTATAAGCGTAAAGAAAAAATAGAAGTATGACTTCTATGAGAGAAATGTAACTTTTAATTTACGAATGTGTTCCTAAAATTAATAGTTGGCCAAGTAAATAATGTATTTGTAAATTGTGATTTTCATAAACATTATTATGGACTAAATTAAATTTATTCAAGTGTTGAATTAATTTAACACTAGTGGGCCTAGTAGAGTCCAAATAATTAAATTAATTCAAGTGTTGAATTAATTAAATTACATTGGGCCTTGTAGAGCCCAATTAGAAATAATTATTAAACTAGTGGGCTTGGGTAAAATCAAGTAAACTTTAAATGGACTCAAATATGTTTGGGACATTTAAATAAAAGTCCATGGGCCTTGTAATTGTTACAAGCCCAAATGAGAATGCATGCTTGGGAGGTGAAAGGTTATGGATTACTTTTGATTAAAAAATTGCATGGCATGCTAAAGTTGGTCACTACTTTTTCACACACCAAGACAACTCATTCACTCCTTCACTCTCCCCTCACTTGGCCGAAAAATTGACAATCATTTCTCCCCATTTTTCTCTTCATCTTGTTTGAGGAATTCTTGCACTTCTCTTTGATAAATCCTCAAATTTTTCTAGTGCAAAATTTGAGGGGGTTTACCTAGTTAGTGGTGGGCCTTATTTTGAAGGAAAGGGAGGAGGAGCTTGTAGACTTGCCTACCTTGAAGAGCTTTGTTGTTTACAACAAAGTTGGAGCCATTCATCAACCTCAAGAGGTTGATAGGTAAAACTTTCTAACACCCTATGAATGTTTTATGGTGTTTGAATGTAAATGTTGCACACAAACATGGTGGCCGAAAATTTGAGCTTAAAATTAAAAATTTTTGACTTCCGTTGCGCTTCCGGCCACCGTAACCGGTCCGCTAACAGCTTCACCCAAGTCCTGCATCGAGAACTTACTCGCTAACCATATCTTCGTTGATTGCAACATTCCTACATCATTCCCAATGAGTAGAATTTCATCAACATACAACACCAGGAATGTCACAGCACTCCCACTGACCTTCTTATATACACAGGGTTCCTCATGATTCTTAGCAAAACCAAACTCTTTGATTGTACTATCGAATCTGAGGTTCCAACTCCTAGATGCCTTCTTTAGACCATAAATAGATCTTTGAAGTTTGCATACCATATGCTCACTTCCGATAGATTTAAACCCTTCGGGTTGAGACATGTAAATCTCTTCCTTAATATCCCCATTAAGAAAGGCTGTCTTAACATCCATCTGCCATATCTCATAGTCATACCATGCAGCTATGGCTAGCAAAATCCTTATGGACTTGAACATTGCAACTGGAGAAAAGGTTTCCTCAAAGTCAACTCCTTGTCTTTGAGTATATCCTTTTGCCACCAATCGCGTCTTGAAGGTCAATACCTTCCCATCCGCCCCAAGTTTCCTCTTGTAAATCCATTTACACCCTATGGGAACAATTCCCTCAGGTGGATCCACGAGATTCCACACTTGGTTCGAATGCATGGAATTCATCTCAGATTCCATCGCTTCAAGCTACTTGGATGAATCGGCATCAAATAATGCTTCCTTGAAGGTCCTTGGATCACATCCATGGTTAGGCTCATCATGGCCCTCTTCAAGAAGCAAACCATACCTCATAGGTGGTCTCGAGACTCTCTCGGATCTTCTAGGAGCTTGTATCTCCTCTCTTGGCTCTTCGGGTGTGGGTTCTACAACTGTGGGTGTCTCTCGAACCTCTTCGAGTTCTATCATCTCGCCTTTTCTATCTAATAGAAATTCCTTTTCTGAAAAGGTTGCATTCCTAGAAACAAACACCTTTGTTTCTTGTGGATGATAGAAGTAGTATCCAACCGAATTCTTTGGATATCCCACAAAGTAACATAAAATGGATCGACTATCCAATTTATCTCCCACTACCTGCTTCACATAAGCAGGGCACCCCCATATTCTAAGATAAGAATATTTGGGTGGCTTACCCATCCATATCTCATATGGTGTCTTATCAACTGCCTTTGCATGGACATTGTTCAACAATATTGCCGCTGTCTCAAGCGCATATCCCCAAAAGGATGGCGGCAACTCCGTGAACCCCATCATAGACCGAACCATGTCCATCAAAGTCCGGTTACGACGCTCCGAAACACCATTCAACTGTGGTGTAGCGGGCGGAGTCCACTGAGAGAGAATCTCATTCTCCCTAAGATACTCTTGGAACTCGGAACTCAAGTACTCACCACCTCGATCCGATCGAAGTGTCTTGATGCTTCGTCCCAATTGCTTCTCTACTTCACTTCTGAATTCTTTGAAGCTTTCAAAGGCTTCAGACTTGTATTTCATCAAATACACATACCCATACCTCGAAAAGTCATCGGTAAAGGTGATGAAGTAGGCATGTCCATGCTTAGTGGTGATGCTAAGCGGACCGCACGCATCGGTATGGATCAAATCCAATAACCCTTTGGCTCGCTCCACATGGCCCTTAAAGGAAATCTTGGTCATCTTTCCTTTTAGACAGGATTCACAAGTCGTGAGAGCATTGATATCAGACATATCAAACATGCCTACTCCCACTAACTTGTTCATCCTTCTTAGGGAAATATGTCCTTATCGAGCATGCCATAATTGTGCCATATTAAGAGTATCTTGTTTGCGCTTGTTTGTTGTTGTTATAGCTTGGACATTGTTAAGTGGAATATCTTTCAATTTTAAGGTGTAGAGATCGTTTTCAAGTTCTCCAGTTACAATTAAACATTTATTCTTGTAAATATTGCAAACACCTTTGCTAAATAAACAAGAAAATACATCTTTATCTAACATAGAAATGGAAATAATGTTTTTCACCAACTCAGGTACAAACAAAACGTCTCTTAACAACAACTTAAAATCATTGTTCAAAATTAAAAAAACATCTCCAACAGCTTTGGCAGCAACTCTTGCCCCATTGCCCATCCTCAAGAAGGTCTCACCTTCCCTGAGCCTCCTACTTCTTCCCATCAACTGCAAATCATTACAGAGATGTGAGCCACAGCCGGTATCCAATACCCAAGAAGTAGAGTTAATTGAAATGTTTACTTCGATATAGAACATACCGTTTCCAGAACTCTTCTGGGCCAGATATTCCCTGCAATTACGCCTCCAATGTCCAGGCTTCTTGCAGTGATGACAGATGTCAACAGTCTTGTCAGCCTTAACTGGTGCGGCTGCCACAGCGGGAATCGGAGTCTGCCTCTTCAAGGGCGCGTTCTTCTTGGGACGTTGGAAAGAACGCTTCTTTCCCTTCCCAGGTGGACCGGTCTTCGTACCAGATGAAAAGCCCACAAAAAGAACCGGCTTCTCTTTCTTGATAGTGGACTCAAAGGTCACAAGCATATTCACCAACTCCTCAAGGGTCGGCTCCATCTTGTTCATGTCGAAGTTCGCCACAAAAGGATCAAATGAGCTAGGCAGCGATAAGAGCAACAGGTCGGTGTTCAACTCCGAAGGCAAGATCAGATCCATGCCAACAAGCTTGTCCACGAGCCCAATCATCTTCAGGCCATGCTCATGGACCGAGGCCCTCATCTCGCATGCGCATAGTGATCAGCTCCTTGACGGTAGCATTCCTAAGAGGCCGAGTCTGCTCACCAAAGAGCTCCTTGAGGTGCATATGAATGTCAGCAGCATTCTTTGCATCCTCAAAACGCCTCTGTAGCTCATCGTTCATAGAAGCCTGCATATAACACCTAGCCTTCAAGTCATGGTCACACCAATCCTTGTAAGCCTGCAATTCCTCAGGAGTGCAGCTAGTCGGAGCCTCAGCAGGGGGCGACTCAGTCAGTGTATATGCAATCTTTTGCGAGTTTAGGACGATTTTTAGATTTCTTAGCCAAGTGAGATAGTTAGGTCCGGTTAACACATGTTTTTCGATTATGGCAGAAAGCGGATTGCGAATTGAAGATATTGTCAAATTTTGTACTGAAAAGTAAAACAGATAAATGTTAATGACTATTTTAAAATATTTAATAAGATATAAAGTTTGGACTTTAACTTTATAAATTTTCGCTCCCACTGTTTTGACATTTCCACTACCCTCTAGTGAAAACGGAAAACTCTTTTCCTCAGTAGGTACGTAAGGTCCAATTAGCGAATAATGATCTCGAATAAAATCAGCCAATCACAATTCCTAAAAGGTAGTTTCCAATTGCATCACAATGCAACCCTTACGTAAACTTTTGTCTCACGTTTGATTAGGACCCAATAATATGACGTCGTTCATCTTTACGTGTCAAGCCTTACCCATCGATGTTGAACCTTAATGGACGGTCGCCATGAGTTCCCTCAATAATATGAGCCGAAATCATGGGAATTCCACGTAGTTCACATCACCATGTCAATGGATGTCACAGCTTTCCGGCACCCAGGGCCCCCAATAATATGAGCCGAACCCCGAGTATGGGTAGCGTTCATCATGCACCCATTGTCGATGGAAGACATGGAAATTATAAACAAATTTATAATTCCCCTTTTCGGGATTGATATTAATTTTGAATCTTATTCAAAATGAGGGTTTTTAATTTTGAAATGTCTCATCATTAATTTTATTTAAAAAACTCGCCATGTTTGATCGTATGTTTTCCGGATTCATGCAACTTTGTTATTATCATAATAATAACGTACATACTCATTATTTATAACATATCATGCAAAATTATAAAAAGTAAACAATAAAGGATGATCAATCGCCCCAATACTAATGGCCCGTGTGAGCTAAACACGGGCCTAGGTCCAATCCTAGGGAAATGCAAGGGATGCAAATGCAACTATTACATTAGCTTCCAATATTTACATGTCTTCGATCTTCATAATCATCATGGCCACCATCTTCCATTCTTGATCTTCCACTATACTAATATTTACAAATAAATATCCATGGCAAATAGGGATGCATCTCATGGGGGTATGAACGGGCCACAAACCAAGCCCACTTTATAAATTGATAATTATTACAATCATTCAACACAAAATATCCTAGCATACACCTAGCAAATTGGGCTTGGGCTTTTGATCATCCTTCATGCATAATATCACATATCATACACCATCAATTAATTATCACAATAATTAATTGATCCAATATTATATATCTTGATCCAATCACTAACTGCCACGATTATAAACTAAATTAACAAAGTATACAAACACCTTTGTCTACTTTCAAATTAATTTATTTATAACCGAATTTCTTGTAAATCACCATTTACTATAAATATTTAAAGTTTAACTTAAAATATTTATTTAATGAGAAAATATTTGCAACTTTTGTAATTTTAAACTTAAGGGCCCAAAAACTTATTTTTTCACCAAAAACATTTTGGCCCATTTAAAATTCACAAATATGTTAGCCATCCAATGGCCCAACAACTCAAGGCCCATGACACTTTGATATTCCAAAACACTTTTGAAAACCCTAGTCGTCAACGCCGTCGCCGGATTCCGGCAACAAAAAAATTTTTTTTTTAATGGGGCTGTTCGGGCTGCCCTAGCTGCCCGAAATGGGCAGCCCCTCGGGCAGCAACATGCTGCCCGAAGTTCCCCACAATAAGCCTCGGTTTTTGGTTGCAAAAAATACACTCATGCGGTTAGAAATCGATCTCAACATAATATCTTGTAATTGCTACACAAAATCGTAACATAGCTCTGATACCACTTGAAAGGGGATCGGTTACGGTGACCGGAAGCGCAACGGAAGTTAAAAATTTTGATTTTTCATAAAGAAATTTTCGGCCACCTCATGATATTGTGTAGCAAATACAAACAAACACCAAATATCATACATAGGGTGTTGAGAAGTTTACCTATCAATCTCAAGGATTGATGTAATGGCTCCAACTTTGTTGTCAAACAACAAAGCTCTTTAAGGCAAGACAATCTACAAGCTTCCTCCTTTGAACACTCCTTGTTCAAAAATCAAGCCCACCACTTGCTAGGTAAATCCCCTCCTAATTTGCACTAGAAAATTAAGAGGATTATTCAAGGAGAATAATATTTCTTCCTCAACACTTGAAGAAGAAAAGAAAAGGAAAAACTTGGAGAGAATTGTGCTCAAGTTTCGGCCAAGGTGGTGTTGAATGAGGGAGGATGAGTTGTCTTGGTAGTGCAAAAAGTTGATCCAAAAAGGTTACATGCCATGCATTATTTTAGTCAAAAGTATTCCCCAACTCTTCACCTCCCAAGCATGCAATGTGATTTGGGCTTGTAACTATTACAAGGCCCATGAACTATTTAAATTGTCTCAAACAAATTTGAGCCCAATTAAATTTTACTTGATTTCACTCAAGCCCACTAGTTAAATAATTATTTATAATTGGGCTCTACAAGGCCCAATGTTATTTAATTAATTCAACACTTGAATTAATTTAATTATTTGGACTCTACTAGGCCCACTAGTGTTTAATTAATTCAACACTTGAATTAATTTAATTTAGTCCATAATAATGTTTATGAAAATCACAATTTTCAAATACATTATTTACTTGGCCTATTTTTAATTTAGGAACACATTCATAAATTAAAAATTACATTTCTCTCATAGAAGTCATACTTCTATTTTTCTCAACTTTTATAAACTCATTTATAAGCCGTTCAACACATTGAACTATTTTTATTTCTCAACGGGATCTAGAAAGCTAGTACTTGTGTGGCCCTCAATGGTTCATTGATACAACTAGCTGTGGGTTCACATCTCCATGTGATTCGGACTAAACATGTCCTTATTTGAGCATACCCCAATTGCTCCATTTTTACTTATCAACTCCTTGATAACAAGAACGTCAGAACTCAAGTCTTATAGTACCCAACCAATCATGTTAAACGCCTAGCATCATCGCTTACATGATTCCCTAGGTATCAAATGATAGTGCCTGCAAGAACCATTCTATTATGGTTAACGTACAGTACGGTCCCTTCAACTCATATATCCCGACCGATTCGACAACCATTGGTATATCGAGAGTTGTCAATGAATCGATACTATGTGTCATGTCGTAGTTGCATCGATGGTGTAATCTAAAAAACCCCTTTCTTAATTACCACCATACTCTGATCAGATATTTCAAACTACATATACATGAGAACACATAGAATATCCATACCCGAAGGTAAGCGGTGAATCCCCGACTACAATGCATCGACTCCTATATGTTTCGACAGAACACCCAACCTTGCCACCTGATGACCCCATGAGAGTCGGTAAACAAGTCAAAGTGTAATTCTAGCACATAGAGTCTCAATGTTGTCCCGGGTCATAAGGACTAATGGTGTACAACCATAAACTAGGACTTTTCCACTCGATAAGTGAGAACCACTTGGAAAGTCCATTTATGGAGGGTTGTTCAGGGCACTCTACAAGGAGCACCTATCTGCATGCTCGGACATCACAATGTCCCCTACCAATGAAACATGGTACTCACATCGCAGATACTAGTCTCGAACTCGAGCGGCCTATATCCTTCTTAGTGGCGACTGAATCGACTAGGAACTGTTTAGAATATACAGTATTCCAAATATGAGTTTCATGATACTCATCATATGAGCATCTCATATTCTTTCTACTATTTGTATATTCAAGGACTTTATCTATGCAACTAGCATGGGTCTATAGATAAAGAAGTGTCAAAATGATAAATTCAAATTTTATTAAAATAAAGATTGTTCATACATAGAGTTTAATCATGAACCCTCGGCCAACACTTGGCTCGACGGGCACCTACTCTAATAATAATGCCATTTGGGTAATAGTTTATCAGCTCACTAAGTCATCACACTTTCTACAGATCAGGAAGACTTTCACCATGACTCAGTCTGTAGAGCTGTATATCAGAGAGATAGTAAAAGTGCATGGGATTCCAGTGTCCATCGTGTCAGACAGGGATCCAAGATTCACGTGTGCGTTCTTGAAGAGTCTGCATCAAGTATTGGGTACTAAGCTGTTATTCAGTACTGCCTTCCATACTCAGACCTACGGACAATCAGAGAAGGTGATTCAGATTTTGGAGGACCTGCTTAGAGCTGACTGTGATCGACTTCCAGGGCAGATGGGAGTCAAAATTACCTCTCGTGGAGTTCATGTACAACAACAAATACCAGACATATATCGGTATGGCTCCATACGAAGCACTGTACGGGAGGAAGTGTAGGTCTCCAATTTATTGGAACGAGGTAGGGGAGAGAGCATAATTGGGGCCATATATTGTCAGATAGACTGCAGAGTTAGTGGTTAAGATTCGGGAACATATGAGGACCGCGCAGAGCCGACACAAGAGTTATGCAGATCAGCAGCGCATGGATCTTGTCTTTGCAGTAGGGGATTATGTATTCATGAGAGTCGCACCGATGAAGGGTATGATAAGATTTGGGAAAAGGCCAAGCTCAGTCCTAGATTCATCGGACCGTTCGAAATCCTAGAGAGAGTTGGGACACTCGCATACAGAGTTTCATTATCATCGAATCTAGCGGGAGTTCATAATGTGTTCCATGTCTCTGTGCTGCGGAAGTAAATGTCGAATCCTTCGCATGTGCTGAACTATGAGCCACTTTAGCTGAAACCGAACATGTCTTTCGAGGAAAGACCCACTCAGATATTGGATAGGCAGGAGAGGAGGCTCCGGAACAAGGTGATCCACATAGTCAAGGTCAAGTGGCTAAATCATTCCGAGGAGGAGGATACTTGGGATATTGAGGCCGAGATGAGAGGAGTCGCTACCCGGAGTTATTCAGTATGTTTTAAATTTCGAGGACGAAATTCTGTTTAAGAGGGGGCTAATTGTAAGGTCTAGGAAATTTGAACTATGTAATTTGACTGCATGCAATCTAGGATTTTATTTAAAATATGTGTTTAATAATTTTTATGCGTTTAATGCATGATTATTGCATTAATTGGTGTTTATTTCATGGTTATTTAAAGTTTCATGCATTAGGGTTTTAAGTTGCATTTCGCGTTCGAAAGAGGAATGAAGACCGAGGATAATTAAGAAAATATGTTTTTGTTAAATAATTATTTTTAATTATTTAAAGTATGTTGTATTTTAGTGGATTTTCTTAAATGAGCATTAGTTGGGTATTTTTACTCGCAGGGTAATATTTTAAACTGGTTTGCAAAATTTAGCGAATTGATGGACTTTTTAAAAGTTTGGGACAATATTTTCAAAAACGTACCTAAAATAAATAATTTTCGGTAGTGTTATTGGGCTCGATGAGTTTATTTTAGTGCTTAATGGGTCCAAACCCCTTTTTACCCCTCTAATTTTTATAATAGGCCCATTAGTGCATGTTTAGTTAACTTAATCACTACTAAACTAAACCCTAACCCTACTCAACTTACACGGACGCCCCCTCCCCCCCATAGCTGCAGCTTTTCACTTCAAACTTCTGCAGCCCCTTGATTTTTCTCTCCAGGTTTCAAGAAACTTTCCTTCCTCGCCTCTCTGGTGCAAGTCCTACATGCATATCTTTAATTTTTCGAGCACATAATCGATAAGGCACGCCATGTATCCCTTTTTCTCATCATTCACGCTATGTATATGCTGGTGTGTGTGCGCTTGCATGAGGATTGCTTGCATTTTTTATATTGAATCGTTTGTGCAACGTTTTGTAACAAAAAATGCTTTTGATTATCATGTAACTCACGTTTTCTTTGTGTTTGTGTAAGGGGCTGCCAAGTCATTATCCTAGGGGGTTTTACACGTCTAAGAATAAGGTGTCAAGGGCTTGGATTCAGTTGAGGGTCGAGAATTAGTGAGAGCCGATTGGTACTTCTTGGTTGTATGGCTAGGATGTGACTAGATCGGGATTTTGGGGTGAGTCGGCTGTGCAAATGATAAGTGCAATTTATTGCACTTTTATTACTTGTATTTAACTTGGAATTTTGTGATTCTTGGGCAGGTTTTATGCGATTTGTTGTTGTTTTTGTTGTTTTAGTTTGAAAGCTTAGGATGAGAGTGTAGAGTATTAAAATGTTGAATTGGAAAGTGCAAAAGATGCAAAAATACAAAAGCTTCAGCGCATCCGCGCATATATTTACACCACACCCGTGTTGGAAAACATATTGCACCCGCGTTCACACACCAGTAGCTGCACCGCACCTGCGATTAATTCCTAACCGCCCCTGCGGTCCTTGCAAGACAGAATCCGAAAAATCTGTATTTTGGTGTGCTGCGCATGGAAGTCCAAGATTTTGGTGTTCTGCAAATTTGGGCTTGTCTGGGACTATAAAATCCATGATTTACTTACAATCTAGGGTATTGAGGAGCCAAGGGAAAAGCGGAGGCTGCTGCTAGAAGATTGAAGTCCTAAGTTCATTAAGTTTTTGGGAAATCTTTTGCACAACTCCGGGAACGGAATCAGCACTTCAAACTCTTGTTCTAAATTCTTCTTTCTTTCTTTTGTTTTTTATTTGATATGTATTATTTTAGAACCATGTTCTGTTGTTTTGCTTCTGTTATTATGAACTAATTTTTATTTCTAGAGGAAAGATGGAACAAAACTAGAAACCATGTGTTAGAATTTATGAACTAAGCTATTTAAGTTCTTCATATTGTTCTTTTGTATTGTTCTAATCATAATGCTTTCAATTTATTGGGCATAATTTGAATGATTTATATGTTTACAATTTATCACTCGGAAGAGGAAATTATAAACAAGAAAAGGGAAAAAAAACGTCAATGGTATTTATAGGGTTTGGAAGGGCCTATAATGCTATCGAAGCCCATAAAAATCTAGTGCTTGATGTGTTATTTAATAGTAGATTGTTGATGAGGATGTCGCAATCCATTTTTAGATAACTAAAATCTAGTGCTTGTACTCAAATATACATTTTACTATAATTTGACGTCGTGCGCTTGCGAGCAATCAAGAAAACACGCAACAAGTTTTTGGCGCCGTTGCTGGGGAGTGTTTATTTTAAATTTATATTAGTATTGTTACCAATTAGTCTAAATTTTAATTTAGAGTTGTTTTTATTGTATTACATTAAACATTGATTTGTTTCTTATCTTTGTTTGACAGTGCATACGAAGATCGCAAAATTTTGAATTACTTACCATATGGAGCCATTCGAAGATCGCAAAATCAAGAAAACACGCAACAGCAAGGGCCGTTCCTAGCCTTGGATTGGACCCTAGTGGGTTTGAGTCGGGGGTCTAGGATGGCTCGAACGCTGCTGGACTTGGTCACGAAGTCGACCGAGCGTGTTGTTTGAGAGTTGGTATCGGTTGGTCGCATCTCGGGTGGTTCATGTGTTTGCACCTTACGGCGTGCATGGGGCTGAGGTTTTGGGTTAGGTCTATCCAAGAGGGTCCAGAGGAGGGCTAGGAAGGGTTGGTTCAAAGCTGGTTCGAGTTGGTAGGGCCTAGAGTCTAAAGTTTGAGGGTTTAGTGCATTAGGGTTTGTAGGTTGTAACGCGCAGAAAAATTCCAGCAAGGTTTCAGCGGCTTATGAGGGTCCTAATTTTTCTGATCTAGGTTGATTAGGGGCTGGTAGGGTGTGAATAAGTGGTGGTTAAATTTGGGAAAGTTTGGTTAAGTTTCGGGTTGATTCGGGTTAACACGGAGACCCCGGTCCAAGTTTTAAAACGAACCGTATAAGTTACAGAATGGGCTTGAGGTTACCCATGGGAAATGCCTATAATTATGTCTTTAGTTGTTTTATGGATTTGGTTGGCTTCAGGTCGAAATTTTGAGGTCCAGGGGTAAAATGGTCAATTAGGGTTTTCCTGGGGCAAAATGGTCATTTTGACCTGGGTCGAGTTAGCTGTTTTGAGTTAGGGGTGGATGATATTTTCATACTCATTCATTTTATTATGTTGATGGTTATCAAGATTTTTACACGTTTCATATTTGTTTTATTTAAAAAAAACGTATATCGAGGGTTGTCGAATTGCCTATTTTTAAACTGAAGTAATTTCATCTGTTGGTTGATTACTTTCACAGTAAAATGTAAAATTTTCATATACTATCGAGTGCATGCATAAAGATCTAATTTCGAAAATGGGCTTACAAAAAATAATAATTTCTAGTAGTATTTTACGTAATAGACATTTCATTTTAAGGTCCAAAAAGTATTATTTTTTAAAATAAGTTTTTGTAAACTTTTATTTTACAATTAAATATGTCTTAATGGGCATAATTTACCTAAGATTTTGAGCCTAATTATTTTCAAATCAAGAGTCCTAAAGATACTAAACTCTACACTTCTAAATCACCTAAAACCCTAAATTATAAAACAAAATACTAGGCTTCTAAGTATCCCTAGTGGCCGAACACCTCACACACCACACACTCATAGATTTTCGAAAATTTTGAGAGAAAGGTTCAAGGGTTTTCGTCACTCGTTCGTCCTCCTTCGCAACCCACGTCAACGATCGAATATTCGAGTGTTTTTTAACGCAAAGGAACGCTACTAAACCTTTCTTTTGCACCATTCAAATCATATTAAGCATGATTTATTTATTTTATCATGAAAAATATTTGAGTACAAATCTTTTAACGTGGTGATGATTATTTTCAAAGTTTTGATGATTTTTATCCATATATGAACATGTTTTGAATTATAAGGGACACGCTGCCAGTACAAGACGTTAAATGGCTTGG
Source organism: Primulina tabacum (assembly GCF_025594145.1). Lineage (NCBI taxonomy): Eukaryota > Viridiplantae > Streptophyta > Magnoliopsida > Lamiales > Gesneriaceae > Primulina > Primulina tabacum. The sequence goes on from NC_134551.1 coordinate 28,673,926, forward strand.
AAAAGTGTCGCTAAGGGAAAAAAAATGGCTGGACAAGGGCAGAGGGGGGAGCCATGCATGGCTAAGGTTTAATAGCTAGGGTTTCCCTTGGTTTAAGGGGAAATGAGGCTCAGATAGGGGGATACAGTTCCTGAGTCTAGGTTCAGGCCCTGAGTGCGGCTGGGCTAGAGGCTAGGAAGAGTCCATGTGAGGCTGTACTCATGGCTAGGGCGAGGAGAAGCCATGGGTAAACCCTACGAGGAAGTAGGGCTCGTGCACGGCTTGGTTATGAAGTAAGGTGCACGGCCCAGTTGGGGCAGGTTATGCTGATCCAATAGGGTCTTGGGAGGATGGCTCGGGGTCGAGGCTTGGTCTGGTGCAGTCGTGGTCCATGGTGGCTCGGTTTGGATAGGGCTGCGACCTAGGTAATTAAAAAAGAGGAGCGTACGGCTTAGCTTTGGGATAGGGGCTGATGCACTGGGCAAGGCTAGATCAGGAAGGGTCTAAGAGGTACTGGTGAGGGTCTGGTCCTAGGTGTCTTGAGGGTGGCTCGGTGTTTGACGAGAGCGTGGCTTGATTTAAGGCTAGGGCTTGATTTTGAGGCTTAGAAAGGAAAGTGGTTTGAACCGTGATCCATAGGGGTTGAATCATGATTCATGAGGGTAGTTTAGGTATTAAAAGTTTATGTTTAAAGTTTGGGAAGAAAATATTAAGTTTTGAATTAATTCGGGATAAACACGCTTCACAATTTAGTTATTAAGTCAATAAATCTAAAGGCTTGGGTTTACATCTAATAAAAATATTAAAAATTAATTTTAATCTTATATGATGATTTGGGATAAGCTCGAGTCGAAAAAAGTAAGATAAGGTCAAAATCGAGGGTTTTGGGGTCTGGGTAAAATGGTCATTTTAAGTCCCGAATTGTTCGAAAGGTCTGATAGTATCCCGAAGAATCATAATATATGATAAATGATATTTTAAAACATTTATGATGAAAATATGTAATTTTATGATTTACGCTAAAGCTATACGATTTTCCTAGTAAAATGTTATTTTACGAAATTGGAAAAGGATACGATATTTTATGAATAAAAACGGAAAAAAATATTTTGAAAGATGTGAAATGACTGTGAAAAACATGATACGATATGATATGATTGAAAATATCATGAGAGAGAAGGCCCCAGAGGGAGCCTGTCTATGAGAGAAGGCCTCAGAGGGAGCCCGCATGCTTGAAAAGGCCCCCGATTTTAACCCGAATCAACATAAAACTTAACCAAATCTTCCCAAATTAAACCATGACTCTACCGTGCCCTACCAGCCCATAAGCCACCTAGTCTAGACCACCTAAGACCCTCGACCAGCCCTGGAAAGTTGCTTGAATTTTACTGCACGGGTTCCCCTTCACAATACTCGGACCTTTAGCGCTAACCCTTCGACTCATGCCCCAAACCACCAAGACCTGACCCCAGCTAGACACCCTAGGACCATGCCAGACCACATAGGACCTCCACTGGACTAACCCTAAGCACGACAACACACCATGCACGCCCAAGGCTCGGATGTGTCAAGAAAACCCTAGCCGCCTCACTGCTACGCCTCGGCCTTCAACCCGAACAACCAACTCTCGAATCCAGCCTAGTGACATCTTCTTCCTCGACGTGAACAGACCCCTAGAACCCTCACACAGCAGCCCCTTGCACCATGATCAACCGAAGCCAAAAACGATTTAACATGCAAGGGCTGCCCCATATTCATACACGGCACACATATCAGTATATACACAACATGAATGATGAGAAAAAGAAGATACATGGTTTGCCTTAACGTTTACGAGCTCAAAAACTCGAAGGTATGCGCGCATGACTTACACCGGAGGAGAGGGGAATAATATTTCTTGAAAACTATGGAGTATTTCGAGACTTGCTGCTGAAAATATTCGAAAATAGGCTACTGATGGATGGGAGGGGAGGTCGAATGGGTGTGCTGGGGTTAGGGTTTTCTAATGGTGTGTTTAAATAAAATGTTTAAGCATAAATGAGCCTCTAATTAAAATTAAATAGATTTAAAAGGGTTTTGGGCTCACTAAGCACTAAAATAAACCCTTCAAGCCCAAACACACTCCCGAAAAATATTTCGTTTTGGTACTTTTTGAAAATAATGCCAGAACACTCAAAAAGTCCTCCGAATCATTAAAATTTGCGTACCGGTTAAAAATATGATTCGGCGAGTAAAATTACCCAACCAAGATGCATTTTCAAAAATCATACTAAAATACACCACATATTAAATAATTAAAATTAATTATTCAATAAATATATTTTCCTAAATATCCTCGGTCTTCGTTACTCGTTCGAACGTGAAATGCAACTTAAAACCTTAATGCATGAGACATTAGCAACCAATGAAATACACACTTAACCATACAATACATATTCAATAAAATGCATAAAATTTTAAATCATATATTTTAACAGAAACCCTAGATTGCAAGGCAGTCGGGTTACGTAGTTCGAATTTCCTAGACCTTACAGCCAGTCTCCATGTGAAATGGTGAGCTAAGACTAATCAATCAACTACACAATACGATTACAGCTAGTTACTTTCAAGAATCAAACTTCACCCAAAAATGATATATGATGGTGGAAAGCTTTACGATTAAATGATTTATTTATGCTTAAAAATTTACGGTAGCTATTTTAAATAAAAATATGGTTTTTATGCATGTGTCTGTATATGTAGTATTTATTACTCATGTTTAGAACGTGCTGAGTTATTAGACTCACTAGATTTGGATGGTTGCATGTGAGGATGATATTGAGGGAGGTACTGACGCTTGAGTAGATTGAGTCCGTCAGTACACTCCCGAGGAACACTTATTTATAGCTTGACAGGGAGAATCTGTGAAGAGGCCCATCAAATGGCCGGGGCCATTGAACACCAGGGACATATTCGCCCCGGGCTATTGGATGCCCGGGCTCTCATGCAAGTTCTCAGGAGGCCTTCTTCCCAGGTCACTTCGATTATAAGTGCCGCATTTAATTATACCAACAAAGTAGGGTGTGTGCGGCCGACCTATCTCTGACATCAATCCAAGTAATTGACAAAATCAGGTAGGCTAGGATGTGACTAGTATGAGATTTGACATGTCAGAATAATAGTGTATAATAAGCCGCCCTACTATAATTAATGAGCAGCACAAAGAACGAGGTCATCGTTACATCTCCTACAATAAATATCAGATTTTTTCTTTGCATTTACTCTCTATTCAGATCTTAAATACACACATTTATTGCTCATTTACTACTCATCTTCCACACCAATATCACAACCATTATCTGGTTACATTGGTTTATAGCTTGAGTCCTTCACTGACTTAAGCATCGGAGTGGTCACGCCGGATACCCCTCTGGCGCCCATTCACGTTGTTACTTTCTTGGTTGCAGATCCTTTCAGCTATCTCAGGAAGAAAGCTTTTGATCCAAACGTCTTGCTCTCATTTCTTCTAACATCTTGATAGCAGATCCGGTGGAGCATTCGACCCGGCTCTTCCATTTGGCCCGGATTGCATCATTGGCGCCGTCTGTCGGAAACAGAGTTATAAGACGTTGATATGGCTCCTACCAGGAGGATGAACCAAGACATTTCTCGGATCCAGGAAGAGAATAACATTCGTTTTTCTGGTGCAGGTGGTCTGCCACCTAATGATCCCCAGCCTACCATCAATTTAACACCTGAAGAGTTGACCAAGATTGTAACTGATGCTGTGAAGGCAGCCATGGAGAAGAGAGCCCCTACTCATCATTCTACCCATCCAGAGTAGGAGCATAAGTAGCTGCGGGAGGATCTAGAGGAAGAGGTAAGGGAAGAAGAGAGGGAGTCAAGTGCTGGTTCTGAATCTCCTACTGTGGCAGAAGAGCTAGAAGAATTGAGGAAGAAGGTGAAAGTGTTGGAGGGGCAAGTCGGCTCTAGGAGCAGTGCTCGAATTTTCGTCAAGGGTTGCCCATTCTCTGATGTCATCGTCTGGGAACCACTTCCCGGGCACTTCAAATCAGCCAGGATTAAGGACTATGATGGGAGTTCTGACCCGGAAGAGCATCTTGCCTGATTCAAAAACATGGCCATGCTACATTGTTATGGGGATCAAATCAAATGCAAAGTATTCCTGACTACTTTGGTGGACTCGACCCAGAGGTGGTTCGAAGGATTGGCGCCTCAAAGTATTAAATCCTTTGAATATTTCCAGAAAATATTCTTGCACCAGTTCAGCAGCAGCAAGAAATATAAGAAGACTGCTTTTAGTCTGTTTGAAGTGAAGCAGGGCCAGGATGAAACTTTAAGAGCATACATCAAAAGATTCAATCGAGTAGCTTTTTCTGCGCCCCCGAGACTGAAACTAATGCGTTCATGAAAGGGTTGTGGGAAGGAGATTTCTTTCGATCTTTAACAAAGAAATTGCCCGGAGATTTTGAAGATCTCTTATCCCGAGCAGAAAAATATATCAATATGGAAGAGATCCAGAACCAAAAAATAAGGCTTTGAAGAGAGCCCGAGGAGATAGAATTTTTAGGCCCGAGGAGAGAGCTCATAAGAAGAGTGGTCCGGGGAATTTTTCTCATATCCCCTTGAGAATCACCCGGGACCGGCAAGTCCAAGAATGTAGCTCAAACTTGACCCAGCGCCCAGGTCCAAAGGCATCATTGTCGAGACTAGAGAAGAAAGGTATTGCACCCTTCACAAAGAATGTTCACATGACACTAATGAGTGTCGAACTTTAAAAAGAGAATCCAATCAGCGTTCTGCGCCAAGATCTAACACACATAGTGAACCGAGGCAAGCACCTTGGCTAGCCCTGCACCCCAGACCTAACAACTCAGGAAGATTGGCAGATGTCCCGAGTTGGAGCAGGAAAGAAGAAGGAGGGTCCCGGGAGAAGAGAAGTAAACAACCAGAAAAGAAAGATTCCTCCCCAATTCGCGGAATAATAAAAATGATTTCAGAAGGATCTACAGATGGCGATTCCAACCGGGCCCGGAAAGCAAGAACTAGAAGAGAGTGTTTGGAAATTGATGGGAGGGGATTAAGGAGCCGGTCATAAGTTTTGGCCCAGAAGACCTCAGGGGAGTCAGTCTGCCCCATAATGATGCTCTCGTTATTCAAGCCCAAGTGGTCAATTATGATGTATTAAGAGTTTTCGTTGACAATGACAGCTCTGTCAATGTCATCTTCAAATAGGCCTTGATTCAAATGGATTTACATGAGTACCCGTTGGAGGTGGTTGAGACTGCCTTGTTTGGCTTTGCGGGCCACCTGTATACCCAGAAGAGGAAATAACATTGCCCTTAACTCTGCGATCTGGAGATTTGCGAAAGACGGTCATGACAGTCTTACAGTGGTAGATGCCCCTTCTTCATATAACATTATCCTTGGAAGGCCAGGTATGAATGAGATGAGAGCTGTGGCCTCCACTTACCATCAAAAAATTAAATTTCCAGTACGAGGACGAGTCGAGGAGGTCAAGGGAGACCAGTCTTTTTCTCGGAAGTGTTATGGGGAGACTGTCCGAGTGGATCAGAAGAGAGCGAGGAGGGAAGACAAGGGAAAGAGGGTGATTCTAATGAAGGAGGTGGCAGAGGAAAGGAAGGTGAATTTTGTTGCCAAGGAGGAGCAGGAGGTGGTGGAAGTTGAGCCAGGGAAATATATCCGGATTGTCCGAGACCTTGACATTTCCACCTGGGTAAGTCTCTTAAATTGTTTAAAAGCTGACATCAATGTTTTCTCTTGGTCTCAACAGGAATTATTCGGAATCTCGCCCCTTGTGGCTGAGCATAAATTAAATATTATCCCGGGATCCCGGCCTGTGAAGCAGAAGAAAAGACATTTTGGTCCCGATAAGGACAAAGTCATTGATGAACAGGTGGAAGAGTTGTTTCGGGCCGGTCACATTCGGGAGGTACAATTCCCCACTTGGCTCTCAAATGTGGTCCTTGTTCCTAAAGCTACCGTGAAATGGAGAATGTACGTAGACTTCCGAGATCTAAATAAAGCTTTTCCCAAAGATTGTTATCCACTTCCTCGGATTGATCAATTGGTTGACTCAACATCAGGGTTCGAACTATTGAGCTTTATGGATGCTTATCAGGGGTACCATCAAATCTCCTTAGCCCGGGAAGATCAAGATAAAGCCAGTTTTATCAGTTTTGGATGCACTTTCTGCTACGTGGTTATGCCGTTTGGATTGAAGAATTCCGGGGCCACATACCAACGTCTGATGAATCATGTTTTTCAGAAGCAGATAGGCAGAAATGTGGAAGTTTATGTGGATGATATTCTGATCAAGACTCGGGAAGTCTCTTGCTTTGTTGCTGATCTGACCAAGACCTTTGCCATCCTGAAACAATATGGATTAAAACTCAACCCGGCCAAATGTGTGTTCGGGGTCAGGAGTGGAAAGTTCTTGGGTTTCCTGGTAACAGATTGAGGAATTGAAGTAAACTGAGAGAAGATTAAAGCAGTAATTGACATGCCTTCCCCTCAATCTGTCCGGGAAGTGCAGAGGTTAACCGGGAGAATTGCTGCTTTATCTCGATTCATTTCTCGGTCTGCACACAGAAGTTATCCATTTTTCCAAGTCCTGAGAAAGGCACAAAAGTTCGGATGGATGAAAAGTGTGAGCAGGCTTTTGATCTGAAAAAGCATTTATCCGAGCTACCTGTCCTTGTAAAGCCTGAGCCCGGGGAAAAGCTATGGGTCTACTTGTACACCACAGAATATGTTGTTAGCTCTGTACTTATCCGAGAGGAGGGGACCGACCAAAAGCCAGTATATTATGTCAGTCATGACCTCAGAGGAGCAAAATTGAATTACAGTGAAGTAGAGAAAATATCCCTGGCCCTGGTGGTGACTGTCCGGAACCTAAGACCATATTTTCTCTCATATCCTATCGTGGTTTTAATAACTCCCCGCTTGGAAGAATCATGGTACATGCTGAAGTATCGGACAGAATGGTCAAATGGACAATAGAGCTCGGGGAATATGACATTGAATATAAACCTCGAATTTCTATAAAAGCCCAGGCATTGACAGACTTCTTGATAGAGATTGTTCAACCAGGAGAAAAGGAAATATGGAGAGTTTTTGTTGATGGTGCATCGAATTTGTCAGGATGTTGAGTCGGAGTGGTTTTGATTGCTCCATCAGGAGAGAAGATTAAATTAACTCTAAGAATCGACTCCCGGGTCACCAATAATGAAGCTGAATATGAAGCCGTTCTGGCAGGACTACAAGCCGCCCGGGAATTCAGAGCTTCCCGGGTCATTATTTACTCTGATTCTCAACTGGTCGCCTAGCAGATAAAAGGAACATACAAGGCCAAAAATGAAAAAATTATCAAATATCTAGGGCTCATCACGGCCCGGGCAGCATTTCTCACTGATTGGAGTGTCGAACAGATCTCCAGAGAAGAGAATGGAGAGGCTGATACCTTAGCCAAATTAGCCACCTCTATGTCAGATATAAGCACCTGGGAAGTCTTGTGTTTTACCCAGCTGGTGCTCTCTGTTGATGAAGAGGTGCCGTCTACCCGGAAAAATTCGTGGATGACTCCTCTGATCGAGTATATAATCCATGCCAAGCTCCCGGAAGACGGGCTTAAGCTTTAAAAATCAAAAAGCGAGCACCCATGTTTGTCCTTTTAAATGATATTTTGTATAGAAGATCATATCAGGGCCCTTTGCTCAAATGTCTAGCGGAAAATGAAGTGGAATATGTTCTCCGAGAAATGCATGAAGGGTGCTGTGGCGAACATCTCGGTGGAACCGCCTTAGCTCGGAAAGCAATATTAGCCGGATTTTGGTGGCCCCGAATGAATCAAGATGCTGCTCAACTTGTCCAGACATGTAAGGGTTGCCAGTATCATTCTAACTTTCAGCACAATCCAACTACTGGGATGCAATCCATCTCATCATCATGTCCTTTCGACCAATGGGGCTTGGATATCGTGGGTCCATTTCTCGTAACCCGGACACAGAAAAAATTTCTTTTTGTGACTGTGGATTATTTCTCTAAATGGGTAGAGGCTGAACCTTTGGCTAAAATTACTAAGGAAGATGTGATGAAATTTCTCTTGAAAATTATTGTTTGTAGATTCGGTATCCCAAGAAGATTGATTTCAGACAATGGGAGGCAGTTCCAGGGGAAGAAATCACGTCTTGGTGTCAAGAAATGAAGATCACTCAATCTTTCACCTCAGTAGCCTACCCACAAGCCAATGGCCAAACCGAGGTAACCAACAGGATCATCGTTCAAGCATTAAAGGCCCGAATTCATGGAAAAGGTAAAGATTGGGTAGAATAATTGCCGAGTATACTGTGGACGTATCGGACCACACCTCGAACAGCTACCCGGGAAACTCCTTACAGCTTAGTCTATGGTTCAGAAGCAGTCTTACATGTGGAGATTGGACAATCCTGTACTCGGATAGAATCTTATCCGAGTAACAATGATCAGACCCATGCCATTGAGCTTGATTTGGTTGAAGAAAAAAGAGATCGGGCAGTCATTCGAATGGCAGCCTATCGAAGCCGGGTGATGAAATCCTATAACAAACACGTTCGAGCACAAGATTTCCAGGTCGGAGATCTAGTTATGAAAAAGGTGAAGCCAGTAGGTGATGTGGGAAAATTAGAAGCACGATGGGAAGGACCTTTCAAAGTGATTCAGAGAGTCAGCTCGGGTGCAGCCTACTACCTGGAAGATCCTCAGGGGGCACACCCTTAAGAGACCATGGAATGCATTTCACCTAAAGAAATATTATTTTTAAATTCCAAATCTTGTATCTGTTATTTGTCTATCGGATAAAGAGATTCTCCTGAAAAATGCCTCTTAAGTCCAGGGACCCGTACCCTGGCCCGGGGACTCGTACCCCGGTTATCTCTTAATTCTATGGACCCATACCCTAGCCTGAGGACCCGCACCCTGGTTATCTCCTAAGTCCAGGGACCCGTACCTGGCCGGGGACCCGCACCCCGTTTATCTCTTAAGTCCAGGACCTGTATCCTTGTCCGAGGACCCGCACCCTGGTTATCTATTTAGTCCAGGGACCCGTACCCTGGCCTGAGGACCCAGACACCGGTTATCTCCTGAGTCTAGGGACCTGTACCCTGGCCCAGGTACCCGCACCCCGGTTATCTCTTAAGTCCAGGGACCCATACCCTGGCCTGGTGACCCACACCCCGGTTATTTGCCAAGATTGATTACTTAACTCAAGGAATTATACCCCGATTATTAATGTGCTTTGTGAAGGTTGGTTAAAATCTACAAGAATATTTAAGGAAAGTTCATCATCTACAACATTAGGAAATATTTTAAAACGATTATCAAATGCAAAAAAGGAAAGAGAACATTTTCATTATACGAAAAGAAAAATTACAAAGAGCCCAGAAGCCAGGGAGAAAAGTAAAATATATTCTACTTTGGATTCAGGATCTTGCTCATTTTCTTCCTCCTCTTCCTCCGGGAGAGAGGCCACAGCTTTGACCAAGTACGGGAAGTCCTTCCGGTCAGAAGGAACGAGGCCCGCCTCCTGGAATTGCTCTAGGCATTTGCTGAAGCTCAAGTCAAAGTAGGGGAAGACATTATCAGCCACCATCTTCTTGAACTCCCGGGACTTCAAGAATTGGGTCATCTTCTCGTCTTGGGCAATCTTCAAGAGTTCAAAGGCAGCGATCGCTTCATCAGCTCGGGCCCGGGAGGATTCTGCTTCCTCTTTAGCAGCCTGCACTTCTACCTTGGCAGCTGCCGAGTGGTCCTCAAGGGCTTTCCGGGCCTCGGCCAATTCCGCTTGGACCAGGTCCACTTGTTGCTTCCAGCCGGCTTTCTCCCGGGCCAGGACATGCTCATGGACCTCTGTCATCCGGCCCACCTCTTCCTTAAGATTATTATAAATTTCTCGGGAAGAGGAGGCCCGATGATTTGCATGCTTGGCTGCCACAGCCACCTGCTCATACACAGATATCATCATCTGCAAGCCCTGCCAGTCAAAGGAAAAGCCAGATTGATAAATAAAAAAAGAGGGGAAAGGAGTTGAACTCACAGAGAAGGACCGTGAAACCCCTTCATACAATTTTTGGTCTGGATGAAGTCCCTTGAGATGGTCCACCTCCACGGGACGAAGAAGGCCTCGCACCATCTTGGTCAGATCCGTGCTCACCTCATCGCCAAAAAGGTTTGACAAGTCTAAGGGAGCTCCACCCTGGAAATCAGGGCCAACAGAGGAACCGGGAAGAATAGGCGATTGGGCAGGTACCTCGGGCTCCTCCTCCACAGTGATTGTTTCTGTGATCGGCTCCATGCGTTCTTTCCTCTTGCGGTGATTTAGAGGAGCCCGGTCCTCCTCGCTGACCAGAGAGGTGGTCTCCTCTATGGTAGGGACAGTTTTTTCTCGGGCTTCAGCATCTGCCCGGGCTTGACGTTCTCCTTGTTCTTGTGATTCCCGGGCCTTTTTATTCCGCCCAGGCTTGTTTTTGTTTGGCCTTTTTATTGGCCGCCGCTTCCAATAGACTTGCCTTAATCATTTCTTCTTCTGCTGCATCAAAGTTGGGAGTTAGAAAGATAAAATACAAGTTAAAGGGACAGAGGGGAAAGTAATTTACCAGCTTGTGGACCAGGCCTGCCCAAACTCGTCTATTATCTGGTCCACAGGGTCTTGAGGGCGGGGCCCTATCCCGTAGTGAACCAGATTGCCCCCCCCCCCCCCCCCCCCCCACCTGATCGGCACAGATGACAGAAAGGACTGGCCTTCCAAGGCGTCCCGGGCATGAGTAAAAAAGGGAAGAAGCTTGAAGTCCCGGGAAAGTTCAGGTTGCTCTGACATTGAGGGTAGGAAGCATGTCGAGCACGTAAGGGGAGTCGGGAATTGCAAAAAGAAAAATTTTGTTTTCCATCCCTTCAGAAAGGAAGGGATGTCTGTCAAAAATCAGTAATGTATCCGGGCCATGAAAGAAAAAACCCCGTCATTAAACCGACAAGAGTAGAAATAATGGAAAATGGAAGAATTGATGGGGATGTTTTTCATGCGGAACAAAATAAAAGTAGCCGCCATAATCCTAAAGGAATTAGGGTGGAGATGGTTAATCGGGAGCCCAAAGAACCGAGCAATCCCTTCAAAGAAAAGGTGGACTGGATGAAACGTCTGCTTATTCGTTTTCTTAAAAAGTACTAGAAATTTTTTTTTTTAAAACCTCACTTAGCATCGGCCGAATTGCATACACAAGCATAAAATATTTTTGACATCATTTTAAAATAAATCAACCAACTAACATTTGAAAAGTATAGCCCATACTATAACCTCTCAAAAACCACTCATAAATAAAACGTCGTAAAAATATCTTTAACATAACTCCAAATTGTAAATCATAACTAGTGCGGAAAACTAGCGTCGGTCCCCGGGTTATGTGCACCGACAGTCCAGCAAGTCACTCGTCAAGACCTCCAATATCATTGCTATTCAAATCACCTGCATCAACACACCTAGTGAGTCTAAAGACTCAACACGTCATATTCTTGATAACGAGTAATACATAATACAGTTAACATATAACAGTGAAAAATACTTGTACTTAAAATATCGTTTTCATGAAGATGAATAAACTTAAACTTAAATATTTTCGTAAACATTTTCATGATGCATAAAAACATTTTCAAAAGACATAAACATATCACTTAAACATATTCATATTCATGTCCATATTCGTATTCATACTCATGTTCGTGTTCATGTTCGTGTTTGTTGAATTCAGATCGTTGATTGTGACTTTCATATACGTGTTAGGCGATGGATCCATCTACATGTAACCACAGTACTGGGCGGCGGGGGACACCAGCAACACTCTCACCGGTCAACTGGGCCCTTGCCTTACGTATTATCATATCATCATATACATATCCATATTCGTATCCAAAGAAATACGATCGTTGGGCTCCCACTGGGACCATAACCCTCACGATATCTCCAACATATCATCGTGTTAGTCACAATCCTTTCACATCCTTCAACATGTTATCATCACTTAATAAAAATCATGCATATAACATTTTTCATTTTAAACCAAGCATGCAACATGTCTTTTAACGTTATCGTTTAATCATAAAAATCCATAGACATTTAAAATGAACATTTTAACATATTAAATCGTAAACATTTAAAATAAACGTTTTGACATAAAAATCCATAAACGTATAAAATTTCATAAACATATAAATTAATCATTTTAACATGTAAACATTCATAAACATTAAAAAAATAATCATATTAGCATATAAAACAGCAAATAGGGCACTGCCATGACGTTTACTAATTTTCCGGTGTAAAAAGACCGTTTTACCCCTGGACGTGACGTTTTACGTTTTTGACTTTTTCTTAATTTCATTGATTCTAACATGTCCCAAATAATTATTTAAGCCCACATGAATTTTCTCATATTTTTATTTAGCTTAATTCGATGACTTTTAAATTAATCTATGAATGTGACGTATTAATGCGTTTTAATCTCGAATTAAACTAAACCTTATTATAAAATTCCCAAATTGAAAACTCAGACTTATAATAATTATTTAAGCTTAAACCTAATTTTTCATAATTTTATGAAACTTAAAACTAGGCTTTTCAATTAACTCGTTAATTGACGTTTCGTGCGGCAATTAAATTCCGAATAAATCCAAAACTCGTTATTTTGGTCCCAAATTTTTAACATAACCTTTTTATGATTTATTCTATCATTCCAAGTCATGAGCCACACCCGTGGACCCATGGATTCATTTTTAGTTCTTAACATCTCGTTTTTGACCCCTATTCGAACACACCGAGCCATATCCCAATTCACTCGAGCCACGCCCGAGCCGCCTTGAACCAAAACCTAGCCAACCCATCTAGGAACCCTACTGAACCATTAGAACCCATTGGGCATGACCTTATGCTCCAAAAATGAAGCAAAACATGAGCTGCAGAAACAGCCAACAAACCCACCTAGACTACCCTTGAGCCAACTTGAATTTTCATCGAGTCCAACCCCGACCCAGACCCTCTAGGCACCCTCCTGGACCCTTAAAACCAACACACTCAAAGCCAAGCTTGAAAACCGCAGCCACACACCAGTAGCATGCCATGGCCGAGAGTTTCACTTGACAAAGGACTCTTCGAACTTGCTAGGATTCCAACCAATCGAGCTAGCCCCTGACCCTAACCCTTGTGTACCCTCTTAGGACCCTAATGACTTGACCTATCCCAGCCCAGAGCCCCCAGGCCGAGCCATCCCTTCTCTGCACCAGCTGCTGTACCTGCGCAGCTTTCATGGGCTTCACGGGTTGGAGTCCTAGCTTGCTAGTACTCCTTCCCAGCCTCTTGACTCGCATCCTAGCGTGGCTAGGACTCTTCCCTTGACCCCTCACAGACCCTAGCCAAGCCCTGGTCCCAACCGAACCCAAGCCCAGCCAACAATCCCATAGAACCGAACCCATGATCACATGTGACAGCAAGTTGCTTTTCCGGTTGCTTCATGATCGTGTGTGGTGTTTAGGTGATGTGCTAGGACTCTAAATTCATGAAAAACAATGCTTAATTGTGTCCTAGTCATGGCAGCCCTCTTAAACACATAATAACATGAATTGGGAATCAAAAACCTTGCTTGAAATTTCATGTGATATACAAAAACGAAAATACACAAAAGTGTCACTTGTTTTCCATATTTTTCATGCATAAAACATATTATGATGTGATGATGAGTAAAAAGAGAATATGGCGTGCCTTTGCATTTTAAACGCAAGATTTCTCGTTGACTATCGACGACGAGGAGACGGCGGCTAGAACCCTTGCAAACTTTTGAACTTTTCTCCTTCAAAATATTGTGTGTATGCCGTGTAGTCTGAGGAAAAGAATTCTGAATTTGTGAGATTGTGGGGCGTGGGGTTGTAGGTTTAATGGGTGGGTTTTATTCTTTAAATAATGTTTAGAATCCTAATTAAATTCTAATTGCTAGTTTAGGCCCATTAACAACTTAATTAAGCCTTCTTAGCCCATTAGTATTTAATTAAAATATTTAAAATAATTTTGTTTAAATAAGTTTGTGAATTTATTATCCGAGTTGTCAAAATGTTCGTATTTTTGTTGAAAAACCAACACCGATAAAATTTACGTCCCGCCGTATAAAATCACATAAAAACCCCTTATTTTCAAAATAAGAAAAACCAACACCCATATTTTAAATAATTAAAAACAATTATTTAATAAAAACATTTTCAATTTTTCAACCCTCGGTCTCCGTTCCTCGATCGCAACTCGAATAACCTTTAAAAATTACACTTTAATGCAATCATGTAGAAAAATATATTTTAAACATGTCAAAATGCACCACATAATTAATTAATGCAATTAAAACAATTAATTAAAGTACAAAGAATTTAATAATTCAAATACATGTGGTTTGCGTGGATCTTAAAATTTTCGGGGCGTTACACTGGAAATCGAAGCCCACTCCTGAGTTGTTCTACAAAAAAAATTTGAAAGCCTGGGGGCAGAGTGTCCGGGTGATCGGTTGGCCCGGGTATTTTGATTCTATAGGTAGAAGGGATCGATCCTAGGGACCTAATTTCATCAGAAGCCCCGAAACGAAGGGTGGAACTTACAATGGAAAACCACAGTGACCCCGTAATTTTCTTCTTCCCTTTGCCCTAGGGGCCAGTAGGTCGGGAAGAAGATGCTTTGGTTGTTTGTTTTTTAGGAAGAAGTCGGGAGGAAGGAATGGGGATACCTATGGGGATATGGACGCAGGTTTCAGAAGGAGTCGGGGAGTTATCCTCCGACAGACCCCTGATGTCTTGACCCGAAGTAGAGGAAGTAGAATGAGACATGATGAAAAAGAACAAGAAGAAGCAAGAGGAAGTAAGTAAAGAGAACTTACGAGGTGAAGGAGGTGGCTTGTGGCTGGTAACAAAGAGATCGCCTGAGGTAGAACGCGTCGTCAGAGAAGAAGAAGTTCGAAGAGAAGCGCGAGAAGTTAAAAAGTAAAAATGAACTTAAGGTACGGATATATATAGGGACGAAGGAATTAATCTGAGCCGTTGATCGTAAAACACATGGATGGTTGAGATTCACATGGGAAATCGAGTGGAATATTTGAAAAGACGGGCTCAAAATTCGAAGCATCGCAATGATTTTCTTTTCTCGGAATAAGAAAAGTATGTGACAGATTTTAATTGTAGGGCTTACGTCAGCCCTAATATCATGACATCAGCCCTAATGACTCAAGGATACTAAACGACAAATTTTCTTCCCTGATCGGGCACACAGGACTAGCCGGGACAGCGAGTATGACTCTAGCCCGACTATTTAAGGAGGGAGTGATAATGTCCCGGGATGACCCGGGTCATGGATAATGCCCGGTTCAGGAATATGATTTATTCCCGGGTCATGGATAATGCCCGGTTCAGGAATATGATTTATTCCCGGGTCATGGATGATCCGAGGCAATGGAAGGATCTGAAAAGTACCCGGGACATTGAAGGTATAGCTTGACAGGGAGAATCTGTGAAGAGGCCCATCAAAGGGCCGGGCCATTGAACACCCGGGACATATTCTCCCTGGGCTCTCATGCAAGTTCTCGGGAGGCCTTCTTCCCAGGCCACTTCGATATAAGTGACGCATTTAATTATACCAACAAAGTAGGGTGTGTGCGGCCGACATATCTCTGACACCAATCCAAGTGGTTGACAAAATCAGGTAGGTTAAATGTGACTAGTATGAGATTTGACATGTCAGAATAATAGGATATAATCAGCCGCCCTACTATAATTAATGAGCAGCACAAAGAACGAGGTCATCATTACATCTCCTACTATAAATAACAGGTTTTTTCTTTGCAATCACTCTTTATTCAGATCTTAAATACACACATTTATTGCTTATCTTCCACACCAATATCACAACCATTATCTGGTTATATTGCTTTATAGCTTGAGTCATTCACTGACTTAAGCATCGGAGTGATCACGCCGGATACCCCTCCGGTGCCCATTCACGTGGTTACTTTCTTTGTTGCGGATCCTTTCAGCTGTCTCAGGAAGAAAGCTTTTGATTCGGACATCTTGCTCTTATTTCTTCAAACATCTTAATAGCAGATCCGGTGGAGCATCCGACCCGGCTCTTCCATTTGGCCCGGATTGCATCAATTTATTTAGAGATTTTTATGTTTTATTTTGAATTTTAGTTTCGAAATGTTAAAGATTGACGTATGATTTTTGTTAATTGACGATTTAGGGATTTGTATGCACTTGAGATTTGTTGGATTTTGGAAATTTTGAGTTATTCTGTATGCAAGTTTCGACGTTTATAAAAAAATTAATAGGATTTTAAAGTTAAAAAGTTATGGACATTTCAATAACGACATAAACGAAGAAAACTAAAGAACTGTTAAAAATTGAAATATAAACTCCTAACATGATTTATATTTTAAATAAAATGTAGGAAGTTACAAAATAGTAACATTTAATGAAATAATGTTGCGTAAATCTGAAAGAAAATGTCTCGAACTATTTGAATCTGGAATGAAAACACTTGACTAAACTATTAAATTTCTACATGGAGTTTTTAGCATTTGTGCAAAGGATGTCTGTCCTTTTTTGTTTCTACCGATCTTATTTTCTTCTGAGTTTTTGGACGGTTTTTCTCACATTCAATGATTTTTCTCATCATCTCTCTATGATCACATACTATTTGGACGCATTTTGATTTATTCAAATCAATTCAAATTATCGATGGCTCTTATAGACTATTGTCAGTTCTCTTTCTGGAACTTAGGTTTGAATAAATTTGGCATAATTAAAATATAACCCCAACACTATTGTATGTTTCTGTTTGGCTCCTGTATGTCTGGTGTTACTGTTTCTTTGTAGATCCTAGCTGCTTTGATTTGTCCAAAAATACTCGTGTATTTTGTATTAATAAATATTTTAATATATGAAATTTATTTTACGCTTAAAAAAAACGTCCATATTGTAATAAAAACACTAATAAATAATATATTTTAAATAATTTATATAGTGATTAAAAATTAAAATTAGATAGAAAAATTTATTTTGATGTAATTATATTTTATATAGAAAATTATCATGCATAAAATAATGTTTATATCAAAATTTAATGTGCGTGAATATAAATATTTCCATTAGGGGTATTTTAGACAAGGGAGGGGAGATCATCTGGGGAAAATTAGGGAAAAGGGACTCAAATGTGTTTTTTTTTTTTAAAAAAAGGATCCACACGTACATTTACTTTTATGTCCCTGTGTTTTAAGTTTAAAATCTTTAAACACACAATTAAATCCACACAAACAAATCTTTGCAAAAGAACAGAGAAACCTCCCCCCGTAAACCCTACCCGCCGTTCACGGAAAAACCCTTCAGTCGAAGCGACGCAAACTCAATCGAAGGAATGGCAAACGAAAATGTGGTAATTTTCACGTTTATGTCGATATTTTGCTTCTGCATTTTTGTCGATTTAGGTTTGCTGCGGTGTTCGTTGATGAGTTGAGATCGACTTTGATTTTGTGGTCGATTGACCAAATTTTATGGTCGATCAAAATGATTGGTCGACCATTTGTGGACGACCAACTATTTTGGTCGATCATAAAAATTGGTCGACCATTATTGGTCGACCAATTTTATGATGGTCGACCACACATTGTCGACCAATTTTATGGTCGACCAATTTTGTTAGTCGACCATAAAAATTGGTCGACATTGTGTAGTCGACCATTCTTTTTGGTCGACCAATCTTTTATAACTTTACTAACGTATTTATTTATTTTTTGTGACAGGTCTATTTGCCGAAAAAACTAGGCAGGGATGTAATTCTTCGATGCAAATTGTCAATTCAATACATATATAAAGAGATTGGCGAGATTCATCGCTATTTGAGAAGATTCATCGCTACTGCGACCGGTCTTTTTGTTGATTCTGCGCCTGATGCGGTCGTCACTCGGGTGCTCGAGCTCTGGAGGGAAGGTCAAACAGTCATATGTAGCGAGCACCCTTTGGAGTCTCCCTCAGTCCAGGACACGCCTTCTGCACATTCAAGTCCTGATGTTTCCGGCAACATTTATGGTGATGAGTAGATCACTCCAGCATACGCCTTCTGCACATGCATCTCAGGACGTTTCCGGCACCCGTTCTGGAGATCTCAATAGATCCAGCTCTAGCACGAGTTCTCCTATGCGTACGGGTCCTAGAGTTCACTTTGGACTCAATCCTTCCCGCCAGCTATCACCCTTGGAGCATCGTTTCGAGAGGCGGTTGACTGTCTTGGAGGATTCCGTTAGGTCTATGTATGTTAAGATGTCAGCAGAATTTATTGAGACCAGAGCGTGTATCCGGAATATAAATATGGCTTTAGATGACATGAAATCGAGTTTTAATCTTGGTCTCGATGAGTTGAGATCGAGTATGCCTGAACAGATCAGAGCTGGTTTTGCTGAGATGAGGTCTAACATGCTAGTGCATCAGAACAAAAATTATAGCGTTGCCTATAGTAGAGGGCGGAAGAGGAAATCATCCGAGGCAGATTTTGGTGAGTTAATTTTATTAATTATATTTATGTTTATGTAATAGAATGATTTAGTAGAATTGTCATTATTATTTTAATTTGTTTAATGTACGCTGTTAGGTGTGGATGATAATCTGGCTAGGGAAATTGGCAGTAGTAGCCAAACACAACATATATTTGAGCCTAACCTTGCAGTCATTACAGAGGAGTCCTCAGAAGGTGAGTTAATGCACGTTTTCGATTTTATATTTATCTATAGTATATTTAACAATAAACTTTATTTTTAGATATTCAAGTGACTCCGGATGCGTGTAAGCCAGGTGGCGAGGCGACCACGTCGAGAGGTTATTACACTACACCTTGTCTATTCATATTTGCATTAAAGTTGTTATTATTTTAATTTGTTTAATGTACGCTGTTAGGTGTTGATGATAATCTGGCTACCCAACAGATATTTGAGCCAAACCTTCCAAGCATTACAGAGGAGTCCTCGGAAGGTGAGGTAATGCACTTTTTTGATTTTATATTTATGTAAAGCTTCGTGATGAATTCAGTCCCAAGATTATACAGTAAGTTGATTTAAAATATAATAACTTCATTTTTTGTTTTGTTTTAATTGTACAGCAAATAATAACTTTTCATTTTATTTTTATTTTTCATAGTGAAGATTGCGGAGCATTTGTGTTAGCGGTTGCTGGATACTCTTTGTCTACAAAGAGTGCCCAATTAGTACTAACTTTTGATGAAAAATTAGTATCTGAGTTTAGATATTTTTTAGCTTGTAATATGTTTCTTAATGATTGGTCATTGTTGTGATGTATAGAATAATTTTATGTAATTATTGGACACGTTTGTTACGTAAACCCTAGCCTCCGTTTGTTATAATTTACATATGATTCAATCTCAAAAAAAATATGTTCTATGTTATAATGGTCGACCACACTTGTTTTTGGTCGACAACTCTATTTTTGGTCGACCCCTGCGCTTTTTGGTCGACCACTGTGGTTTTTGGTCGACCTCCACTGTGCGTCGACCATTAGCTTTTTTTGGTCGACCACCACTGTCCTTTTGGTCGACCAATGTGCTTTAGGTTTTAGGGTTTTAGGGTTTAGGGTTTTAAGGGTTTAGGGTTTAGACCCGTAAATTCACGATTTATCATATAAATTCAGGATTATGTTATATGTTTTAAATTACATATGAATAACATAATCACAATCTCAGTATTTTGTTACATTTTAAAAAATATGATTATGTTATAAGTTTTAAATTATCTATGAACCGTGGAATCACAATCGAACTATTTTGTTATATTTTAAAAAATACGAAGCGCAATTTCACGATTAAGTTATATGTAATAATTGACATGTGTCCCGATCTCACAAACATGTAACATTTAAAAAACCAAATGAATCGTAAATTCAGGATTATGTTATATGTTTTAAATTACATATGAATAACAGAATCAAAATCTCAGTATTTTGTTACATTTTAAAAAATATGATTATGTTATATGTTTTAAGTTACCTATGAACCGTGGAATCACAATCGAACTATTTTGTTATATTTTTAAAAATACGAAGCGCAATTTCACGGTTATATTATATGTAATAATTGACATGTGTCCCGATCTCACAAACATGTTAAATTTAAAAAACCAAATGAATCGTAAATTCAGGATTATGTTATATGTTTTAAATTACATATGAATAACAGAATCACAATCTCAGTATTTTGTTACATTTTAAAAAATATGATTATGTTATATGTTTTAAGTTACCTATGAACCGAGGAATCACAATCGAACTATTTTGTTATATTTTAAAAAATATGAAGCGCAATTTCACGATTATATTATATGTAATAATTGACATGTGTCCCGATCTCACAAACATGTTAAATTTAAAAAACCAAATGAAACGTAAATTCAGGATTATGTTATATGTTTTAAATTACATATAAATAACAGAATCACAATCTCAGTATTTTGTTACATTTTAAAAAATATGATTATGTTATATGTTTAAGTTACCTATGAACCGTAGAATCACAATCGAACTATTTCGTTATATTTTAAAAAATACGAAGCGTAATTTCACGATTATGTTATATGTAATAATCGACATGTTACATTTTAAAAAAATATGTCACGATCCTACAACAAAAAATATGAATAATAATTGCATTACGTTATATGTTTTAATTTACATATGAATCACGGAATAATAATCTCACAACTATCCTAATTCGACAATTATTAATATCAATTAAAAATAAAAAATGGTCGACCATCAAGCTAATAGTCGACCATCATGCTAAAGGTCGACCATTAGCTTGATGGTCGACCAAAAAAACTAATGGTCGACCCAAAAAAAACTAATGGTCGACCATCAAGCTAATGGTCGACCATCAGGCTACTCCCAGACCATGAGCCTGATGGTCGACCAAAAAAACTAATGGTCTTGGTCGACCATTAGGCTCATGGTCGACCAAAAATAAAACTTTGGTCGACCCTCAAACTATCTCTTGCTGAATTCACCGATCGAAGGAATTCTGTTTTGTTTTCTTCTGCCAACTCTCTTCTCTAACAAAGGGGTAACACCAATGGAAAATTAATGTTGCGTGGCCATTCATTTTCTTCCGAAACGGGATACACAGTCTCTCAGTAAGCCATGCATCATGACATATAAATCAATCTTATAGTCGAACAAATTAATTTCGGTCGACCAAGAAGGAATTCATCTTAGTCGACCAAGATATTCTTCTGTCCACAAAACCTGGTCCCAAAGAAGAATTCCCACACTTGGTAGACCAACAAGAAGTCTTCTTGGTCGACGGAGAAGAAGTGAGTAGACGAAGAAGAAAGAGAAAAAATAGATCATAACAATTAATTTATTAAGTTAACAGTTTAATTAAAACTTGATATAATAATCAGGAGAACTCCTCCTTAAGAAAAAAAAAAAGGTCAGAGTCTTTCATTTTTAAATCTTTTATGTCTCAATCCTATTTTTTTAACTCTCGATCTGCGAATAACGAAATGCAGTCGTTTCATTTGTAAAGTCGTCACACCTCTCATTGATATGGAGTGACTGCTTCCCTTTGGACGTTGAAAAGTGAAATAACTCGAGCAATTCTATCCCAGACTCCAGATATTCCAGGAGTTAGGAGGTAGGGTGCTAGATCTTGTGATTGTTTTGTTTCTAACCCTAATTTTTTGTGTTTCGAATTCGTTAACAAGTAGTAACTTGACTGTGTTCTCACTGTACATGTTATTTTCTGCATTTTTATTGTGTAATTGATGTCTGATTTATGTGCAGAGTGGTGCGAAGTTTCATTTCGGGATTTGAACCATATTGTATCTTAATCTGCGTCTGCGAAGATGATGTCTTTTGAGATGAACGACCGGAAAAGTATGTTAACCTATCGTCCTTAATCTATTGTCCATAATTTCTACAGCGTTCTGAAACTTTTTTGCGTTTGTGTGCTTGTGTTTGTTTGTTGCATATGATATGTTTGGCTTGTTAATAGTTGATATGGAGCTTGTGTAATTAGGTATTTTTGTGGATATTTTTCATATGATTTGCCTGTGTTGATGAAATTTTGAATTGTTTATTGTTTATTTTCAACCGTGAATGAAGTGAATATCGTTCCTTTATTTTTTCATTGTTCTCCAATGAGAATATTTTCTCTCATGGTTATGGTGAATAATAGGCAAAGTCATTGGATTTTCGACTTCTAAATTAATTTATTTTTGGTGAATAAAGTTTTTGATGTGGTTGATCAAAACTTTTTTCGTTATCTGATGTAATGAAACAGAAATTGGACTTGGTTTGACGGGTTTTGGAGTATTTTTTTCATTTTTGGGTATCATTTTCTTCTTCGACAAAGGACTACTTGCGATGGGAAATGTAAGTGTGATTTTGTATTAGGCAATCAGTTGTTTTCACTGGTATCTTTCTCATCGTTCATTTTGCTAATATTGATTATGTTTCTAAAACAGATCCTCTTCATGTCCGGGGTTGCATTAACAATTGGACTTAAATCGTCCATGCAATTCTTCTTGAGGTCTTCAAACTTTAAGGTTTCTTTGCCATCGAAGACTACTCTACATTGTTGTTGTTTGTCAACATTTTTATTTCTTTATAACGATCTTATATGTTTTTGTCACGTATTGCAGGGTTCTGTTTCATTTGGTGTTGGCTTCTTCTTAGTCATCATTGGATGGCCTGTGCTAGGAATGATTATTGAGTCGTATGGATTCATTGTTTTATTCAGGTTTAACACTAGCTATGCATAAAGGATGAACGGTTAACTTCTATTTGGTTTAATTTCAATCTTCTTAGACTGAAACAATTTTTGTTAATTATCGATTATTTGCAGTGGCTTCTGGCCAACAGTGGCTGTTTTTCTGCAGAAGATACCTGTTATTGGTTGGCTTTTCCAGCAGCCTTTTGTCAGAACGGTATGTATATATGGATTTATATTTTAGAGAACAATAATTTATTATTATGATTTCATTTGGAAAGAAGATGGTCTTGTGTTTAGTTGTATTCTTGTAGGGTTTGTTTACTAAATTTGATTCCCTGAATTTGTCTGTGTTCGGAAGTATGATAAAGTAACTCAAAGTAGTCGGTGAGCGAATGATTATTTGGATCGAAAATTTTGTTACTAAATTGAACATTGTTATCTGAAGCTTATATTTAAAATTTAATAATCATCTACAATATACTTAAGCTGGGATGCCAAAACGCCTGAATGAATCTTCTTTTCTGATTTGTCACAAAATCCTGATGGGAACACCAAAGATATAAAAATTACGTAACAAGATGAAAAATTGCATTACTATGCTCTTCATTGTCTGTGACCGTGTGTTGTTTAATCATCTACTATCTTGAACCCTTTCCCATATCCTGATAGAGTATTGCTGAGCAATGTCCACTGATCGATAATGTCGTAACAGAAGGTTATCCTTCGAGATGTTCTTCGGTGTTGAAACTTGAGAGTGTTGTTAAGAAATGTATCTGTTTTTTCTTGGGTCTAGTATTTCTTTGAAGTTTTGTTTTATTTTTTAAGCAAAACTAGAAGTTCAGATGAAGGTCACTTGTTCATTGTTTGAATGCTGATTTGCACTGGTACCAAATGTATGCATCATATATTTACTGTTGCATGCACCAATGAAGGGTTCTTGTGGCCAATATGCTTGGGAAGGCATGATGATCAATGGTAGAGATTAAATATAACTATTAGAAGGTTAATCGGTTTCTTGTTAATATGAAAGTAAAAAAGAGAATATTTTAATTTTTAACTAGATATTTTGTTCCCATTGTTCTTATTTGAACATAACCTTGGTAATAATTCTAAATCCTACACTGGGATTATTATTTGATGCTTTGTTGTCAGCTCGAAAATGAGCAACGTAGAATCACAAATATCGGCCGTTACTTAACCATGCTCTTGTTAATTTAGAGGGTATTTACGCATTTACTTGTGCAATTTTTTTGCAGTTTTTTACCCTTTTTCATCCTGTAAAACTTTTCTAAACGCTAGACAAATTGGTTACTTATCCGTCCAAGATTCCCTTTGGCCAGATATTATCTTTCACATGTATTGTTGCATCATATGATAAACACAAGCTTGATATATTTGTTGTTGCAGTTGATTGAACGTTATCGAGGTAAGAGAGTACCCGTGTAATTGTAATAGAGAAGAGAGAAGTTCAAGAAGCGGTGCGTCAGGCCACTTGTAAGTCCTGGAAAATGCTCTGGGATCAACGTTTTTGTATAAGCTTGTGAAAGTATAATATGTTAGACCTACAATGTGGGGTAGATTAGTTCCTGTTGATCTTTTTAACCTCGTTCTTCTAATCCGTACAAAACAAAATCATTTCTTCTAGCACCGATTGATTTTACGTAGGAATTTAGCAATATATGGCCTTGTTCATTCTCTCCGTTCTTTCATGAGAAGTTCGTTTGGATATCCAGGTAATAAAAACCAAAAAAAAGAAAAACAATTTACGTTCATTTAGATGTGCATGCTCTTCCTATGCCATATTACTATCTATCTATCTATCTATCTATCCATAAAAGCGTGTAATTAAGTGAGGCATTTCCGGTATCACTCAACAAACGAGATGAAAGTTCAAATTAATCCAGTCATAACTTCTGGACACTTGAGTTCGAGCCTTCCAAAAATAGGCCCCCCACTTGAACGTCAGCTACTTTGCAAATCTTAGTGTCCACTGTGCTGCTTGTTCGTCGTGCTTCGCTCTGTCAGCCAAGTATAAGTTGGCAATACTGGGAACAAGTGGTTTATCTGCAAGAAACATTGCATGTTAGTAATTAATACCACATTTGAATTGCATGTAACTAACCAGCACATGGATGGGTTGTACTTCTGCTGCCCAGGACAACCAGTATCTATTTGCATTCCAACGAAAGCTAATAATGAGCTTTTTGTTAGAGTAGATGCCCTGCAAGCCAACGGTTGGCTAGGGAATTTATTGACTCAAGTGAAATAAACAATCTTTATTTTAATATAATTTAACTTTTTATGGTCTTGTTATACTTTATCTGTATACCCATGCAAACAGCATAGATAAAGTCCTTGATTATGCTTTAATACAAATGAATCGTAATTCGATATTGAAACTCATTTGTAAACACTGCATATTCTAAATTCGTTCCTAGTGTATTCAGCCGCCTAAAACAGGGATAAAGGCCGCTTGAGCTCGAGACTAGCATCTGTGATGTTGTGTACTGCGTTTCTTGGTAAGGACATAGAGATGTCCAAACATGCAGATGGGTAGTCATATGATGATTATACCTAACAACCCTCCCTCGAACTTTCCAAGTGGTTATCATTCATCGAGAGGATAAGTCCGTAGTTATGATTGTACACTTTTAGTCCTTACGACCCGGGACAACACTGAGGCTCTATATGCTAGGGCTGTGCTTTGACTCGTTTACCGGCTCCAGGAGAGTCATCAGGTGGCGAGGTTGGGTACAGTTGCGACACATATAGGAGCCAGTGCATTGTAGTCGGTGATTCACCGCTCACCTACGGGTGTGGATATCCTATGTGATCTGATGTAATAATAGTGCATGAAATCTCTGGCCAGAGTATGAGATGTACATTGGAGAAGGAGTTCTCCAATTGTACATGTGATGCCACTATTTATATGTATCACATAGTTATCGAATTATTATGCAACCCTCGATGAACCAATGGTTGCAGATTCGATCGGGATATATGAGATGAAGGGACCATACTATACGTTAATCATAATTGATTGGTTCTTGCAGGCACTATCAGTGATACCTAGGGGATCATGGGGCGATGCTACTAGACGCTCTTACCATGATCCGATGGGTACAATCAGAAATGAATTCTGACATTCTTGATCAAGGTGTTGATGAAAAGAATGGGGCTAACTAGGGTAAGCACGAATAAAAGATTATGTCCTGAATCACAAAGAGTTGTGAACCCACGGCTAGCTGTATCCCTGAACCATTGAGGGTCACACAAGCACTGGTTTACTTGTTTCCGTTGAGATAATAAATTCAATGAGTTGAATTTGTAAGAAATAAGTTCGATATGATCAATCGATAAGCTTATAAATAAAGTTTATAAAAGCTTATAGAAATTTTGAGAGCATGACTGTTAAGACAGTCAAAAGGAGTACATATGCCTTATTTAGACATTGGTGATCTCAAAATTAAAGTGTGCATCATAATAACAAACAAGTTGAATTTGTCACATCGATGATATTGGATCGTCGATCGGGATTATGATGAAATTAATGTAATGGGAGCATTATTAAAGTTCAAATGGGCTTTAATAATTGAATTATATTTTAATTAATTTAAAATATAGCTCATTAAGTTTTTATAAAATATGGTATTGATTTATGTAATATGAAAATATTCATGATATCATAATTTAAAAACTTGCACACAAAGAAAATAATATTGGATGATTATGAGTGTGCTAATTTTGAGAGTCAAAGATTTATTGAAATCTAATTATTTAATTAATGTGATTAATTAAGGAAATGACCATTAGTTGAAATAATAGAATATGTATTGACTTGGTTGAAAAGGGAGACCACCGAAGCTTTAAAACAATGAATAAGGATTTTAGAATCTTGAGTTTACTTAATTAATTAGATTAATTAAGTAAATGATGGCTTAAATAAATAATAAGATTTCTTTATTCTAATGGCATATCAATGATTCGAAGATTCCTTGGAATTGAAAAAGAAAATACTTTCGGCTCTTCCCAATTTTTGTGTGCGCTGCTCTCGAAAATTCTTATTTCTTTTGCAAGAAGTTTTCGGCAATTCTAATTAATAGAATTGAATCGATTTCTTCTTCGTGTTCTATCTCTACGCAAAAGTATTTATAATTTTCTAGTGCAAATTAGAAGAGGAACAAGTAATCCGGTCGTGGACCTGATTCGAAGATTAAAGAAGTGGATCGAAGAACGTTCGTAGGGATTTACAATAAGAGCTACGTCCGCTGATACCGGAGTAGTTGGTGCCAAGTGAAATTATTCACCAAAGGTATAATTCTTTAACATCCTATGAATGTTTTTTGTCAAATCATACGAGCGCCCAAAGCAAAACATATTTTGATTGTCAAAATAAAATAAAAATTTTTAAACTTCCGCTGCGTTTGGGCGTATAGAAAACCGAGATCCAACAGTGGTATCAGAGCCAAGGTTTTTTCTAAAACGTATGGTTTAATTTTGAATAATTTGTTTCTAACCACACAAGAAAATTTTTCAGAAAATTAATGCACCATTAAAATATTTTATTTTTCCGAAAAAAAAAAGGAAAAATTCGTATCTGCCCGGAACTGTTCCGGGCAGACCCGCGCG
Organism: Primulina tabacum; assembly: GCF_025594145.1. Lineage (NCBI taxonomy): Eukaryota > Viridiplantae > Streptophyta > Magnoliopsida > Lamiales > Gesneriaceae > Primulina > Primulina tabacum. Next base: position 28,701,371 of record NC_134551.1, read on the forward strand.
CAGGGTAGCGCGCTAAGCGCGCAGCGCCTGCGCGCACATCAGCGCGACAGCGGCGTGCGGAGGGTCCGCACGCCGTGCGCTGCCTTGGGCAGCGCGCAGCGGCGTGCGGAGCGTCCGCACGCTGCGCGCTGCGCCGCGCGCACCTGTGCTCGCCCTGCGCGCACAGGTGGTTGCCACTGCCCGAAACGTTCGGGCAGCGGGCGGGCAGCGGGGGCGACTTCCCGGGATCGTCTCGGGAAGCGTTCTGATTGGTGGGCTTGAATTGTTTGGGCCCATTGTGCAATTTTCTGATTTTTCAAAATTTTGGGTAAAATTGATATTTTTGAAAATTGGTTCAATTTTTATTTCGAAACAAATTAATTTTGGAAAATCAATAATTTTCTTGTAAAATAAATAATTAGAATATGATTTTAATTATTTATGGTAAAAATGAGTTTTTATAAGAAATCAATTATCATTGATTTAATTGAAAATTAAATAAAGGAGTTTATTTAATTTATTAAATTCTTTAATAATTGTGGTGGTTAGTGATATAATTATTAGATATATGATTTATCAATTAATTAAATTGTTTAATTAATTTGATGTTAATATTTGATATTAAATGCATGAAGGATGATCGAGAGCCTTGACCAATGTGTTAGGTGTATGTTAGGATATTTTACTGTTTTATTCGTTTTTAATATTTGATATTGTTAAAGTGGGCCTGGTTTATGGCCCGTTCCCACCCCATGAGATGTATCCCTTATGTGCCATGGCTATTTAAATGTAATATTAGAAATAGTGGGAGATCAAGACTGGAAGATGGTGGGCCCGATGATCAAGACGAAGACATGTAAAATATTGGAAGCTTTTGTAATAGTTGCATTTGCATCCCTGCATTCACCTAGGTTTGGACCAAGATCCATGTATGGCTCACATGGATCTAATAGTGTTGGCGATCGATCATCCTTATTTATTGTTGAATGTCATATTATGATATATGCGATATATAGTAGTATGCATGTATGTATATTATTAGATAATATAGTTGCATGGATCCAGCAAACATACAAACTCGTGGCACGCGATTTTTAAATTAAAATGATGAGACAATTTTAAAATTAAAATCCCTCATTTTGAATAAGATTCAAAATTTATATCAAACCGAAAAAGTAAAAATTAAAGGAGTTTAATTTTTCCTTGCCTTCCATCAACCGTGGTTGCATGTTGATCGCTACCCGCGGACAGTGTCTGGCTCATATTATTGGGGAGGCTTGTACGCCGGAAAGCTGTGACTTCCACCGGACATATGATGTGAATTGAGTGGAACTTCCATGACTTCGGCTCATATTATTGGGGGAACTCATGGCGATCGTCTACTACAATTCAATATTGATGGGTTGGTTTGACACGCGAAAATAAACGACGTCATATTATTGGGTTCTTATTAAACGTGAGGAAAAACACGCGGAGGTTGCATAGGGATGCAATTGGATTCTACCTTTTAGAAATTATAATTGGCTGATATTATTTGGGATTATAATTGGCTAATTGGACTCTACGTGCCCACTAAGGAAATACGATTTCCCTTTTTCATCAGACGGTGGTGGAAATGTCAAAATAGTGGGAGGGAGATTTATAAAATAAAATCCATATTTTATATCTTAAAATTATTTTAAAATAATCAGCAACCATTATTCTGTTTCCATATCAGTATATTTTCTGTTAGTAACAAGCTAACCGAATCTAATTTTCAAGACTGATTGGGAAAAATTGTTCTAAATTCGGAGAAAATGACATACACACTAATGTCAGTCTTGCTGAACTGACAAAGCATGCAAGATGGTAGGACCATAGTATGCAAGCTAAAGTGTGATGTGCTCGCTTCTACGTCAAATGAACTGTAGGGACAGTTTGAGAAAATGTTGAATGCTGCTAACATTCGAATACACATGCAAAAGTTGCATGATACATGAAACTCGTACAGTGATGCACACCACTTTTAAAAGCTCATGACTACACGAATGCAAGATGGGGCTTTGGTCCATGAGCGTAGTGTACGTATGACTGGGCTTATTGAGGATGTGGTGGGCCTGGAATATGTGATTCCTAATGAGTTACTAGATAACATTAATTTGTTGTCTTTCTCTTCCTCATTTGACGGGGTTATGATGAACTTCAAGTTGAATAAGATATATTATAGGCTTGAAGAGCTAGTCAATACGCTTATGACTTATGAGATCACCATAAAATAAGAAATTGTTGTTTTTATAATGGGCTTCTCGTCGGACGAAAAAATGGCCCATAAGGTAAGGGAAAGAGATGTTCTGCCCCTCACAAGAAAAACAATCCCAATAAGAGGCAAACTCTGAAAGACACTTAAAAGACCTACAAAGCCCGATAAGTTAGAACATATTTATTTCACTGCAAGAAGTCCGGACATAAGAAATTATATGTGCCAGAAATGTTCTGAAAATGATAAGTGAATGTCAAAGTAAACATGATTTCAACAACAAACAAAATAAAGTTAGATGATCCAAATCCCTCTCAAATATGGCACGCTAGACTATGTCACATTTCCCAAATAAGGATGCACAAACTAGTGGGAGAAGGCATGTTTGACTTGTCAGACATAAATTCTCTACCAACTTGTGAGTCCTGTCTAAAAAGAAAAATGACTAAAACTCCATTCAATGGAAACGTGGAACGTGCGCATGGTCTGTTGGATTTGATCCACACAGATATTTGTGGCTCGCTAAGTGTTAGAACAAAATATGAGCAATCCTACTTCATTACCTTTACTGATGACCATTCGAGGTATTGGTATGTTTATATGATGAAACACAAATCTGAAGCATTGGAAAGGTTCAAAGAATTCAGATCTGAAGTAGAAAACCAGCTAAAAGGAAGTATTAAGGCATTTCGATCTGATCGAAGTGGAGAATACTTGAGTGCTGAATTTTTGGGTTATCTAAAAGAGAATGAGATTCTCTCACAGTGGACTCCACCAGCAACACCACAATTGAATGGTGTTTCTGAACGTCGTAAGCGAACCTTGTTTGACATGGTTCGATCAATGATGGGATTCACTGAATTGCCTACATCGTTTTGGGGCTTTGCGCTTGAAACCGCGGCAATGTTGTTGAATAATGTCCATATTAAAGCAGTGGATAAAACACCATATGAGATATGGATGGGAAAAACTCCGAAATATTCTTACGAGAGAATATAGGGATGTCCTGCTTACGTGAAGCAGACAGTGGGAGACAAATTGGATAGTAGATCCACTTTGTGCTACTTTGTAGGATATCCAAAGAATTCTGTTGGATATTATTTCTATCATCCCAATGAAGCAAAATGTTTGTTTCAAGAAATGCCACTTTTCGGAAAAGGAATTTCTATTAGATAGAAAAGGCAAGATGATAGAACTTGAAGAAATTCAAGATACTCCCTCAACTATAGAAGTTGAACCCATTTCCCAAGAACCAGATAAGGTGAATATGGTATTGAGTTTGCTACTCATTTTTTTTAGCTAAACCCAGTAGTTGAAGTACAAGCTCCTAGGAGGTCTGATAGGGTTATTAGACCACTTGCAAGATATACACTTCTTCATGAACAAGGTCATGATGAGCCTTGTGTTGGATGTGATCCAATGAACTTTAAAGAAGTAATATCTGATACTGATTCAACCAAATGGCTTGAAGCCATGCATTCAGAAATGGACTCTATGTATTCAAACCAAGTCTGGACATTAGTGGATCCACTTGAGGGAATCGTTCCCATAGGATGCAAATGGATCTACAAAAGAAAGCTTGGGGCAAATGAGAAGGTAGTGACCTTCAAAGCAAGACTGCTTGGAAAAGGTTATACTCAAAGGTAAGGAGTTGTCTATGAGAAAACTTTTTCACCAGTTGCTATGTTTAAGTCCATTAGAATACTACTAGCCATAGATCATCATGGTATGACTATGAGATATGGCAAATGGATGTAAAGACTGCATTTCTCAATGGAGACATCAAAGAAGAAATATATATGTCTCAACCTGAGGAATACACATCAGTAGGAAGTGAGCATAAGGTATGCAAACTTCAGATATCAATATATGGTCTCAAGCAGGAGTCAAGGAGTTGGAACCTCAGATTTGATAGCACTATCAAAGAGTTTGGTTTTGCTAAGAATCTTGAGGAACCATGAGTGTACAAGAAAGTTAGTGGGAGTGCGGTGACATTCCTAGTACTTTATGTTGATGATATCCTGCTCATTGGGAATGATGTAGGATTACTGCATTCAACTAAAGTATGGTTAGCCAGTAAATCCTCCATGAAAGACATGGGTGAAGCATCCTACGTATTGGGAATACAAATCTATAGAGATAGATCAAAGAGGATGCTAGGGCTCACCCAAGTCATTTATATCGATACCATTTTTGAAACGATTCTCTATGGAAGAGTCCAAAAGAGGATACTTACCAATATGTCATGGTGTTACTCTATCTAAAGCTTTGTGTCCCAAAACTGATGAAGAGATAGAGATGATGACACATATTCCATATGCGTCAGCCATTGGTAGTATCAGGTATGGTGTGATATAGACACGTCCTGATGTTGCTTACGCTCTGAGTGTTACAAGCAGATATCAGGCAAACCCTGGTCCAATGTATTGGAAGGCCGTGAAAGATATTCTTAAGTACTTAAGAAGGACTAAGAACTTGTTCATGGTCTATGGGGTGGAGAATTGAAATTGAAAGGCTACACTGATTCTAGCTTCCAATGTGACGTAGATGATTCGAAATCGACCTCTGGCTTTGTATTCATGCTTAATGGTGCGGCTGTCTCTTGGAAAAGTTCCAAGTAAGACACCGTTGCGGATTCCACCACTGAAGCTGAATACATTGCTGCATCTCATGCAGCCAAAGAGGTAGTTTGGATGAGGAATTTTGTCCAAGATTTGGGCGTTATTCCTAATGGAGTTGATCCAGTCCCGTTGTACTGGAACAACACTGATGCCATTGCACGAGCAGAGAAACCAAGGTCTCATCAGCGATCCAAACATGTACTGAGGAAGTTCCACATCATACGGGAGATTGTGGGAAGAGGAGACATATCAGTCGAAAGAGTCCCCTCTGCAGATAATGTTGCTGATCCACTTACATAGCCCTTGCCAGGACCATTGTTTGAAAAGCATCGCGAAGCAATGGGATTAAGGGTAGTTGGCTCTAGGGCAAGTGAGAGATTGTTAGAGTAGATGCCCTGCAAGCCAACGGTTGGCTAGGGAATTTATTGACTCAAGTGAAATAAACAATCTTCATTTTAATATAATTTAACTTTTTATGATCTTGTTATACTTTATCTGTATACCCATGCAAACAGCATAGATAAAGTCCTTGATTATGCTTTAATACAAATGAATCGTAATTCGATATTGAAACTCATTTGTAAACACTGCATATTCTAAATTCGTTCCTAGTGGATTCAGCCGCCTAAAACAGGGATAAAGGCCGCTTGAGCTCGAGACTAGCATCTGTGATGTTGTGTACTGCGTTTCTTGGTAAGGGCATAGAGATGTCCAAACATGCAGATGGGTAGTCATATGATGATTATACCGAACAACCCTCCCTCGGACTTTCCAAGTGGTTATCATTCATCGAGAGGATAAGTCCGTGGTTATGATTGTACACCATTAGTCCTTACGACCCGGGACAACACTGAGGCTCTATATGCTAGGGCTGTGCTTTGACTCGTTTACCGGCTCCAGGAGAGTCATCAGGTGGCGAGGTTGGGTACAGTTGCGACACATATAGGAGCCAGTGCATTGTAGTCGGGGATTCACCGCTCACCTACGGGTGTGGATATCCTATGTGATCTGATGTAATAATAGTGCATGAAATCTCTGGCCAGAGTATGAGATGTACATTGGAGAAGGAGTTCTCCAATTGTACATGTGATGCCACTATTTATATGTATCACATAGTTATCGAATTATTATGCAACCCTCGATGAACCAATGGTTGCAGATTCGATCGGGATATATGAGATGAAGGGACCATACTATACGTTAATCATAATTGATTGGTTCTTGCAGGCACTATCAGTGATACCTAGGGGATCATGGGGCGATGCTACTAGACGCTCTTACCATGATCCGATGGGTACAATCAGAAATGAGTTCTGACATTCTTGATCAAGGTGTTGATGAAAAGAATGAGGCTAACTAGGGTAAGCCCGAATAAAGGATTATGTCCTGAATCACAAAGAGTTGTGAACCCAAGGCTAGCTGTATCCCTGAACCATTGAGGGTCACACAAGCACTGGTTTATTTGTTCCCGTTGAGATAATAAATTCAATGAGTTGAATTTGTAAGAAATAAGTTCGATATGATCAATCGATAAGCTTATAAATAAAGTTTATAAAAGCTTATAGAAATTTTGAGAGCATGACTGTTAAGACAATCAAAAGGAGTACATATGCCTTATTTAGACATTGGTGATCTCAAAATTAAAGTGTGCATCATAATAACAAACAAGTTGAATTTGTCACATCGATGATATTGGATCGTCGATCGGGATTATGATGAAATTAATGTAATGGGAGCATGGGCTTGTAAAAGTATAAGCACATCATGCTAATTTATTAAAGTTCAAATGGACTTTAATAATTGAATTATATTTTATTTAAGTTAAAATATAGCCCATTAAGTTTTTATAAAATATGGTATTGATTTATGTAATATGAAAATATTCATGATATCATAATTTAAAAACTTGCACACAAAGAAAATAATATTGGATGATTATGAGTGTGCTAATTTTGAGAGTCAAAGATTTATTGAAATCTAATTATTTAATTAATGTGATTAATTAAGGAAATGACCATTAGTTGAAATAATAGAATATGTATTGACTTGGTTGAAAAGGGAGACCACCGAAGCTTTAAAACAATGAATAAGGATTTTAGAATCTTGAGTTTACTTAATTAATTAGATTAATTAAGTAAATGATGGCTTAAATAAATAATAAGATTTCTTTATTTTAATGGCATATCAATTATTCGAAGATTCCTTGGAATTGAAAAAGAAAATACTTTCGGCTCTTCCCAATTTTTGTGTGCACTGCTCTCGAAAATTCTTCTTTCTTTTGCAAGAAGTTTTCGGCAATTCTAATTAATAGAATTGAATCGATTTCTTCTTCGTGTTCTATCTCTACGGAAAAGTATTTATAATTTTCTAGTGCAAATTAGAAGAGGAACAAGTAATCCGGTCGTGGACCTGATTCGAAGATTAAAGAAGTGGATCGAAGAACGTTCGTAGGGATTTACAACAAGAGCTACGTCCGCTAATACCGGAGTAGTTGGTGCCAAGTGAAATTATTCACCAAAGGTATAATTCTTTAACATCCTATGAATGTTTTTTGTCAAATCATACGAGCGCCAAAGCAAAACATATTTTGATTGTCAAAATAAAATAAAAATTTTTATAGAAAACCGAGATCCAACACTTTTAACATAAAAGAGACATACTATTGATCCTGCCAGGTATTGCGTGAAACTAGGAACACAGAAAGGTCCCAAAAATAAAACTCAAGAAAAACAATGGCCCGAGAGCATACAGACCCACCACCTTACATTCTCAGAAAGCAAGGGAAGAACTTGTGGTCTGCCCTTCTCTTCATTAATCACTCGAAAAAAGAAAGAAAATGAGTTATTCAAAGTTTAAAAACACTCACAGATATCGGGGCTGGTGAATATCGATCTGAGAGCAAGCAGAACTTTTGATATTGTTAGAGCAGGGCTCCAACCATCTTTCAGGATATCCAAACTAACATTGCCAATAGAGTCAACATTGCAATGGTAAATGCGGGTTTTGAATACAACCTGCAAACCTAAAATCCAAAGTCAGAAAAAGTAAAGCTAAAGAATTCACAGTGTCAGACCGTGATTCTTCCGTTGAGGGTATCTGCCACTTGTATTCAAAGTGTATGTAGATTGTCTCACGAATTATATTAAGTTACATTTAGATTGGTGGATTTGGAGCTAGAGATTTCGAATTAATAGCAATAAATCCATCGGTCTCTCCAAACTCAACCTTAGTTTAAATGCTGTGCCGCATTACCTTAGGAGGCTTGAATGGATAATCGCTAGGAAAGGTTATATCTAGGAAAAATATGCCTCCTTCGTATGGTGTCCCTACAAATAATTTGAGAAGCTCAATTAGATCTGTCACATTTAAACAGAAAAAACCCATGCCAGGGCAACAAATTTTAGACATATGATTTGCTCAATATGTCCAGCAGATGAACCCATTCTCAAATCGCATTATAGTTATTTTTCAGAAGCTATGTCTACAGCAGACATTAAAGAGAAGGAAAAGGATATATAAAGAAGTGAGGGGAAAACATAGCTTTCTCATTTGATAAAAGAAAGTATAGATGAAAACTGATCTCCGGAAACGAGTTTTCAAACATATGATTCCTTTTTAAAAAAAAAAAAAAACTATTATACATCCATAAAATACGTACAATTTTCACATTTTGTTTTAGTCATTCAAGGAAAATTCTTGCTGGGAATGGTGGAAAGAGAGTGCACGCACAAGTAATCGCTCTGTCCATATCTTTTCCAAGATCAAGGTGAAACCAGTAAATTAAGGGACTCCACAAAACATACTAACCAGATGAAATTTCCGTTGAACTTGGATGATCATCATGATGAATTTGGTTGATTACATCGATATGACAATTAAAATATATGTTGATTTTAAATTTCTTTGAAAGCCAAACAAAGAGGGTATTTTCTATGAGATTTAAAACAGTGGAAACAGACTATCATCTACGATTTCACCACACACAAGGTTTAAATTGAGGAATTCCGTGGAATATACTAGCTTGACACAACCATAGAAGCATGCCCAAGACTGAACAACAGAAAGTTCAGATTTAAAAGAAGGCAAAAACAAACCAGGAGGACCGAAAAGAGTGGCGACCCAATGATAGAGATTATCCCCTTTGGGGCCGGCAGAGCAGTCAGCAGGAGGGTCCATGCTGAGCTCCGACATCTCTTTCTGAATCCTCTTTCCGGAAGATGAGACTGAAGTTGTCGATGGCCATGATCGACCACCTCCTCCTCCACGGCTACCTCCTCTACCACCTCCAGCTGACATCATCATCATGCTGTTATTATTACTCATCTTTAATTATATGTTCAATTGACTTGTCAACCTTCACTGAAACCAGAACAAACCCTTACAGTAATCTGTCTTTACGTATTCACCACACGAAGAATTTACAAGCTTTTATGTTCATGGCAATATCTTTTCCACTTCCGTTTTGACGAGGCAAACTTATACCTTTTAAGACTTCATCATCGTCATAATCTCACATTCTCGCTAATATCAGAATTGAAATTAAGAAATAAATTTCTAAACTAAAGGTACTATAAAATTCGAGGGAAACAAAGAAAGTGATCAGCTAGATTCAATAATATAAGATGAATAGCTGTCATATCAGCCCTCAAATTACTCAATTCTTCGGTACCCAAGACCTAGAAACTCGACAATTGTTTTTTTTAAAAAGTAAACTTCTACTCCATGTCGAACCGAGAAGGAATAAAATTAAACAAAAAAATCCTATTTTCTTACAGTGTATGACCAAACCCTTTTGCTTAAAGTCAATCCTTATGCAAGGTACTCTGCAAAACAGGTAAAAATAGAAAAAAATTATCTATCAGCAATAAATTGCAACCAATATGAGAAATACATTATATAGCGCAAATGAATAATCTTTAATCGAGTACCTGAAAACGAAAATAACACTCAATTTTCACTCCAAGAGAGGCGGGCGGTTGTGAGCGAGGATAGAACTCAAATTTGATGGAGTTTCATGAAGCTCTCTGGTCAAGCTGGGTCATTGTTCCAGTTGGAGTCAAAGTTTCATTATTTTTTTATATTATCTAAATAGATTTTCTATGGAAAAAAAAAATTAGTAATTTACGTTGAAAATTAATATTTAAAACACGTGTGTTGAATATTTGAATGTTGAAATAAGAGTTGTAAATATTGAAAATTAGTGTGTGATGATGTAGATAATGATAAATTTATTTTTAGATTATTTGTAAAGAAATTCAATAAATAGCCTCACCATTTGTGATGAAATTCACAAGTGAGTAGAGAGAAAAATTTTATAAAGTGTGTAGTTTGGTAAATTTTGAGAGTTTGAGATTTTTACTTTTTACTATAAATTTTTTACTTTTTCACAACACGTTATCAGCACGAAGCTCTAAAGGTCCTCCATATTTTTCCAAACTCCAAAACAGAAGAAAAAGGTAACAAAAGTAATAATATTTATTTTATTGTTTATTTATTGTGTATATATTTAATCTATAATATAATGTTATAAATTTTTCAAAAACTTGTTATAAATCCTGGGAGGATGTTAAGACGACATCCCACACTCTCGGTAAGGGATACGACAACTATAAAAGCCTATAAGGTTTTTAAACAAAATAACTTATGACACCTCATTATAATAATGTGATATGATATACATAATTATTTAAACATGACTAATATTATACATCATATTATTACCATAAAATTATACAAATACATACATTTATTTTTTTTGTACACCAACGGTCATAAACGCTAACAAAACAGTTAGTTTTTGCCCTATAAATATGATCTCACAAACACATTCAATCACTCCAACTTTCTATTCTTCTCTAAACAATTATTCTTCATCAAATTTTCGAAGAAAAAAGAAGATGACTTTCTCAAGGTTATTTTTAATTATTTTGGTTATCCTACTCACGAGTCTTGTATTTATCGGAGAATATCATCCTCGTGTGTTTTCTTTATTTTGACGAATGCTTGTACTTGTTGTTTATCAATTACTTTGTATTGCAATATTCATTAACTAATAAAATGCATCGTAATTTTTTTAGTACCACCATGTCAAACTTGACAAAGCTCGAATTTATTGCTCTTGATATTACATGGAAAAATAATATGCCATGGACTCTCGATGTAGAAATGTATTTTGAGTCATTGGGTCTAAGTGAGACCATAAAAGAAAATGGCATATCGACATCACAAGAAAAGGCAAAAGCCATGATATTTTTGCGTCGACATCTCGACGATAGATTGAAATGTGAATATCAAATTGAAAAAGATCTCATGGCTTTGTGGAAGGGATTAAAAGAAAGATTCGAACATATAAGGGAAGTTATACTTCCGACCGCCCGAGATGAATGGAATACGCTGAGATTCCAAGATTTTAAAAAAGTCAGTGATTACAACTCGGCGATGTATAGAATAATCTCGCAATTGAAATTTTGTGGGCACGAGATTACTGAATTCGAAATGCTTGAAAAAACATTTTCCACTTTTCCACATCGAATATAACTCTACAACAACAATATAGAGTGCGTGGATTTTCGAGATATTCTGAACTTATCGCCTGTCTCCTTGTGGCGGAAAAGAATAATGAGCTGTTAATGAGAAATCATCAGGCACGACCCACTGGTTCAACGGCATATCCTGAAGTAAATGTGGTAAACAAAAATGAATTTAAATCTGGAAACCAAAATCAAAGTTATAGACAAGATTTTGGTCGAGGACGAAATCGAGGTCGTGGTCGTGGACGTGGACGTGGTCGTGGTCGTGGATGCGGCCGTGGTTTTGAAAATAATCGAGATAGTTACTTCCATAACTAATCTAAAAAGAGTGTCCCAAACCATCCACAGAAAAGGCACCATGAAAATATGAGTGTTAATGAGAATCACTCAAAAAGATTTGAAAGTTCTTGTTTCAGATGTGGTACTCCAGGACATTGGTCCCGTATTTGTCGAGCCCCTGAGCACCTTTGTAAACTTTATAAAGAATCAATAAAGGGGAAAGAAAAGGAGACCAAATTCACTGAACAGAGTGAACCTTTGAGTGATTCAACTCATTTTGATGCCGGAGATTTTCTGATTGATTTCTCAGATAATGATCAATTTGTTGGTGGAATAAATATGTAAAATATTTTATGTACCCGTATGATAATGTTTTATCGTGTGCTATATTTTTTTACATATGTATTGTATTGTATTTTATTTTTATAAATGTATTGTCAGTAATTTTATTTCATTGCATATTTTTTTGAAGTTCAAACATGGAAAATGCTATGAACAAAGCTGAAGTTTGCATACCCGATAGTGGTACAACGCACACTATCCTCCGAGATAAAAGATATTTCTTGGAACTAAAACCAACAAAAACAATGTTGAATACAATATCAGGTCCTGTAGACTTCATTAAAGGATGTGGTAAAGCACAATTTTTGTAACACCCTCGACCGGTTTTAATAAAATAGCAGCGGAATTTAAAATTTTCTAAAAAGAAAGAAGGATTTAAAATACATATCAATGTATAATCAAAAGTATATATATAATCAATCAAATGATACAACAAAAATACAAAATATCATTTTTGTGATCATGTCAAAAATGCTATCAAAATACTTTTCTTCCTTCCTTCTCTATATGCATATGACTCCGGCCCACAATCAACGTCCCAGCCCGTCGCTCTTATCTGCATCACATGAAATAACTGAAATGAGTAAAAAACTCAGCAAGTGGAACTCTTACATAGCAATGGATACATATATCATACTCTGTAAAACATGGCTTTGAAATCATTAAATACCATCAACTCTTGAAACATGAATAACATAGCATAATATAACAATAAGATGGTATTTCTCTTTTCTCTGTTGGATTGATATCTATATAGTATCTCTGTCTCTGTACCTATATCCCATCGATATACATCGATAACTCTAAGGGATATAAGCCTATGGTCGTTGATCAACTAATTGCATGCAATCTATGACTATGTATCTATCAATCCAATAAATCATTTAAACTCTCTCTTTGGCATTAAATCAAACACTTTGAAGACTCTTTTATCTTGTATTCCCTTTTTCACAATTGAGACATAAAAATGCCTCCATAATATACAACAAAGTGTATCAATACATATCACGAATCAAATGAAGGGAATAGCACATTAAAACCATTGAAACACCATACATATATTATCATGTGAGCACAAGGAATGAAATTCCACTTACAAACCAATAGAAACCTTGATTCTATACTCTTGGTTGAATTCCTACAACAATAAACCATGTATTGCACCATTAATAACTTAATAATCACAAACCCATACCATTAAATCCATAAAACCAACACCATCACAAACCCAATACTTCTCCCAACACCAAAACCAAGAAATAAACAAACCCATAAGCTTACCTTAGCTCCTTGAACCCAAAATAATCTCGATCCCACTTCAAATACCCAACAAGATGCTTGAATCAAAGAAATGAGAGAAAGGAAATGGAACCCTAGCTCCCCCCAAGGCTGAAGAATCGAGAAGTGCAAGGAAAGAATGAGAGAAAAGTGAGCAATCTCTTGTATTTATTCACTTAAAACCGAAAACACGACTTTACTGTTCATCGACCGCAGGTGCGCTGCCTCTCCGACCGCGGGTTCGCTATGCTCTCGGCAACTCACCCAAAAATCCACAATTGACGACCGCGTGTGCGCTCTGGTCTCTGCCCTAACACTGCAGGTGCGCTACACCTTGCACCGCGGGTGCGCTATGCCTTCGGCATTCCAACCAAAAATCCAAATATGACGACCGCGGGTGCGGTAACCTTTACACTGCGGGTGTGGTGTGACTTCGGCAATCTCATCAAAAATCTGAATTAAAGATCGCGGGTGCACTGTCACCTGAAGCCAACAACAAACTCTATGCAACTAAAATCGAATCGCAACGCTGATACAATACAACTACACAACAATTAATAACAACAATGCTATAAACCATAAATCGCAACTCTTAACATCAAAACTATACTTAAACTCAACCAAATAGTCAATAATCATACGAAATCTTAAACCGTACCATACACCAGGCTTGGCTATTACAATCTCCCCTCCTTAGAGGAATTTCATCCTCGAAATTGACGTCACTGCGCAAACAACTCAGGATACTTCTCTTTCATCTCGTCCTCTGGTTCCCACGTGGCCTCTTCAATCAAATGATTCCTCCAAAGGACTTTAACAATGCCGATCTCTTTGTTTCTCAACACTTTAAGTTTGCGATCCAGAATCTGGACTGGAATCTCTTGGTACGTCAAATTCGGCGTCAAATCCAATGGCTCGTGGCGAAGAACATGGGAAGGATTCACAATATATTTCCTGAGCATGGAGACATGAAAAACATTATGAACTCTGTCAAGATCTGGCGGTAGGGCTAACCTGTAAGCTCGATCACCAACTCTGTCCAAAATCTCAAATGGACCAATAAATCTCGGACTCAACTTTCCCTTCTTGCCAAACCGCATCACACCCTTAAGAGGTGCTATCTTCAAGAACACATGGTCGCCAACCTCAAACTGCAACGGCCTACGACGCACATCAACATAACTCTTTTGTCTCGACTGTGCTGTCTTCATCCTCTCTCGAATAACAGCAACAACATCAGCTGTCTGTTGGACCAACTCTGGACCCAACATCTTTCTCTCACCAATCTCGTCCCAATACAAGGGCGATCTACACTTTTTGCCATAAAGTGCTTCATACGGTGCCATGCCAATCGTCGCTTGGTAGCTATTATTGTACGTGAACTCAACCAAAGACAATTTGGAATCCCAGCTACCAGGATAATCAATAGTACAAGCTCTGAGCATATCCTCTAGAATCTGAATAACTCTCTCTGATTGACCATCACTCTGGGGTGATATGCTGTACAGAATGCTAACCGTGTACCCAACGCTCTGTGCAAAATCTTCCAAAACTCTGAAGTAAATCTTGGGTCACGATCAGACACGATCGACACAGGAACACCATGAAGTCTAACAATCTCTGCTATGTACTCTTCAGCATACTGGTTCATAGAATACGTCGTCTTGACTGGAAGAAAATGCGCTGACTTGGTCAACCGATCAACAATAACCCAAATAGAGTTAAAACCTTTCTGCGTCCTTGGAAGACCAGTCACGAAGTCCATCGTAATATGCTCCCATTTCCATTGAGGAATCGGTAATGACAACAATGTCCCAGCAGGTCTCTGATGTTCGATTTTCACCTGCTGACAAGTTAGGCACTGAGAAATAAACATGGCGATATCCATCTTCATACCTGGCCACCAATAGAGTCTACGAAGATCCTGATACATCTTGGTGCTGCCTGGATGTATCGAGTATGGCGCGGTATGTGCCTCTGTCAAGACGTCTCGCCGAATATCATCACCAACAGGAATACATATACGGCCTCTGAAAGTCACCAAACCATCTCCATTCAATCCAAACTCTGAATTACCTCTCTCCTCTGCTCTGGCTCTCAACTCTGTCCACTGTAAATCATTGACCTGCTCTCTACGGATCCTGTCCGTCAATGTAGCCCGAATGACCAATGCTGAAAAGCGAGCAATGGTCCCCGGAACAACCAAAGCTATCTCTTCTCGTTGCAAATCTAACAACAATGGCTTCTGAATCAAAGAATTCAAAGAAGAACTCGAGTTACGGCTCAAAGCATCTGCTACAACATTTGCCTTCCCTAGGTGATAACTAATCGTCACATCATAATCTTTGACAAGCTCTAACCACCGTCTTTGTGGCATATTGAGTTCTTTCTGAGAAAACAAATACTTCAAACTCTTGTGGTCCGTGAAAATTTCACACTTTTCGCCATATAAGTAATGTCTCCAGATTTTCAGGGCGAAAACCACAGCTGCCAGTTCTAGATCATGCGTAGGATAATTTTTCTCGTAGTCCTTCAACTGGCGAGAAGCATAAGCTATAACCTTTCCACGTTGCATCAGCACTGCACCGAGGCCCTTCTTCGACACATCGGTATAAACAACAAAATCCTCTGAACCACTGGGCAATGCAAGTACCGGAGCTGACGTCAACTTATCTTTCAACTCTTGAAATCCACTTTGGCAATAATTGGACCACTCAAACTTCACAGTCTTCCTCGTCAGATTGATTAACGGCAGGGCAATCTTGGAGAAATCTGAAATAAAACGACGATAATAACCCGCCAAATCAAGAAAACTGCGTACCTCTGATTCAGTGGTAGGGATAGGCCATTTCTGAATCGCCTCGATTTTCACTGGATCAACCGCTATACCATCCTTTGAGACAACATGGCCTAAGAAAGAAATATGCTCCAACCAGAACTCACATTTCTTCAACTTAGCATACAACCGCTTCTCTCTCAACAACTGAAGAACAACTCTGAGGTGTTCTGAATGAAGCTCTCTGGTCTTGGAATAAATCAATATGTCATCGATGAAAACAATGACAAAGCTATCCAAATACGGCTTGAACACTCGGTTCATCAGATCCATGAAGACTGAAGGAGCATTAGTCAGACCAAAAGACATCACAAGAAATTCATAATGACCGTACCTGGTCCGGAACGCCGTCTTAGGGATATCAGACTCCCTAACCTTCAATTGATAATAGCCAGATCGCATATCAATCTTCGAAAACACTGTAGCCCCATGCAGTTGGTCAAAAAGATCATCTATCCGTGGCAACGGATATTTATTCTTGATAGTCATTTTGTTGATCTCTCTGTAATCAATACACAACAGCAAAGACCCATCTTTCTTCTTGACAAATAGAACCGGAGCTCCCCAAGGCGAAGAACTCGGCCGAATGAAACCTTTATCCAAAAGATCCTGCAACTGTGTCTTCAAATCTTTCATCTCTGTTGGGGCCATTCTGTACGGAGCCTTGGAAATAGGAACCGTACCTGGAACTAGATCAATCACAAACTCCACATCTCTGTCTGGCGGCAAACCCGGCACATCATCCTCAAAAACATCAGTGAACTCTCTCGCCACATCAATTTCATCAATATTCAATTTCACAATTCTATCCACATCCACAATCGAAGCCAAAAACCCATCACAACCTCTAAACAACAACTTCTTACCCTCAAGACATTAAATAAAAGGAAGGACCAGCGAAGTACCTGCAGTGGCGAGCATACCTTCCCTATTGCCATCATCTGCAAATTTCACCGTCTTAGCAACGCAATCAATCACTGCACGATAGGTTGATAGCCAATCATGCCAAGTATAATATCAAACGCAACCATCAGAATAACAATCAAATCGGAAAAAACCACTCGCTCATCAATTTGAACAGAGCACGCTTACACAATAGATGTCGGGCACAACACATTCCCCGAAGGCAATACAACATTAAACTGGAGGGGAAGAATAGAAGGAACTAAACCTGAAGATCTAAAAAATAGTTCAGACATAAAAGAATGAGTAGCACCTGTATCAATCAATGTCGTAGCTACTCTGCCTGAAATTAAAATAGTGCTAGAGATCACAGAAGAATCATGGTTTATACCTTCCTTTGTCATGGTGAAGATGCGACCCTGCACCTTCTCTTTACTCGCTCCTCTCGGACAATCCTTGGCAATATGGTCTGTAGTGCCACATCGATAACAAGTATGAGTACCAAATGTGCACTCTCCCCGATGATGCCTACCGCACTTGGGACACAATGGCTTCTCGGGATCAAATGGAACTGCCGGTGCTTTCGGACTCGACTCTATCTTGCCTTTTCCCTTGAAATTGCCCTTTCCTCTTTGGTTCGAACCCTGGCCTCTTTGCACAATGGCCTGCTGCCTCGCTTGTCTCTCCCTAGTAATGTCTTTCTCATCTTGCTCGGCCAACAAAGCCTTAGCCACAATCTCTTTGAATGTCACAGCCTTCGACATGTTAATGTCCCTTCTGATTTCTGCTCTAAGGCCTCTAATGAAATGAACACCTTTGTCTTTGTCATTGGAAGCAATATACGGGGCAAACAGACAGCCCTCCTCGAATTTCAGAATGTACTCATCAACATTCATACCTCCCTGTCGAAGCTCCAAGAACTCAGTCACCTTCCTAGCTCGAAGTGCGTCTGGGAAGTACTTGTCATAGAAAAGATCAGTGAACTCTGACCACTTCAATGCCGGAACATCCACACTAACCTTGGTAGCATTCCACCAAATGCGTGCAGCCTTGACTAACATGAACACTGCACATCCAACTCTGTCTTTGTCTGCATAGCTGAGATGATCAAAAATAGCCTCAAGTGCCTTGATCCACTCTACTGCCACCAACGGATCAATGCTTCTTGCAAATTCAGGCGGATCCATCCTCTTGAAAGCAGTAAAGATCCCATCAGTACCAACTGCTTGTGCCACTTGGCCTCTCACTTGACCTCTACCTTGACCTGTACCTTGCAAACGTAGTAACTGTTGGATCTGCTCACTGTGAACCTTAGCTTGCTCTTTCAATAACTTGCCAAACTCATCGACAAATCTAGAGGAAGAACTATCCTCCCCCTCTGCAGCTTTCCTCTTAGAAGGCATAACTCCTACAATATGCTCACACAATACATATCAATAGATAACAATGAATAGATGTAGAAGAAGACATACCCGGACTGTTGAAAGTAGACGAAGTCATATGCATTGGTCCGAAAAACGGTGCTCTGATACCACTAAATGTAACACCCTCAATCGGTTTTAATAAAATAGCAGCGGAATTTAAAATTTTCTAAAAAGAAATAAGGATTTAAAATACATGTCAATGTATAATCAAAAGTATATACATGATCAATCAAATGATACAACAAAAATACAAAATATAATTTTTGTGATCATGTCAAAAATGCTATCAAAATACTTTTCTTCCTTCCTTCTCTATATGCATATGACTCCGGCCCACAATCAACGTCCCGGCCTGTCGCTCTTATCTGCATCACATTAAATAACTGAAATGAGTAAAAAACTCAGCAAGTGGAACTCTTACATATCAATGGATACATATATCATATTTTGTAAAATATGGCTTTGAAATCATTAAATACCATCAACTCTTGAAACATGAATAACATAGCATAATATAACAATAAGATGGTATTTCTCTTTTCTCTGTTGGATTGATATCTATATAGTATCTCTGTCTCTGTACCTATATCCCATCGATATACATCCTCTCTGTCTCTGTACCTATATCCCATCGATATACATCGATAACTCTGAGGGATATAAGCCTATGATCGTTGATCAACTAATTGCGTGCAATCTATGACTATATATCTATCAATCCAATAAATCATTTAAACTCTCTCTTTGGCATTAAATCAAACACTTTGAAGACTCTTTTCTCTTGTATTCCCTTTTTCACAATTGAGACATAAAAATGCCTCCATAATATACAACAAAGTGTATCAATACATATCACGAATCAAATGAAGGGAATAGCACATTAAAACCATTGAAACACCATACATATATTATCATGTGAGCACAAGGAATGAAATTCCACTTACAAACCAATAGAAACCTTGATTCTATACTCTTGGTTGAATTCTACAACAATAAACCATGTATTGCACCATTAATAACTTAATAATCACAAACCCATACCATTAAATCCATAAAACCAACACCATCACAAACCCAATACTTCTCCCAACACCAAAACCAAGAAATAAACAAACCCATAAGCTTACCTCAGCTCTTTGAACCCAAAATAATCTCGATCCCACTTCAAATACCCAACAAGATGCTTGAATCAAAGAAATGAGAGAAAGGAAATGGAACCCTAGCTCCCCCCAAGGCTGAAGAATCGAGAAGTGCAAGGAAAGAATGAGAGAAAAGTGAGCAATCTCTTGTATTTATTCACTTAAAACCGAAAACACGACTTTACTGTTCATCGACCGCAGGTGCGCTGCCTCTCCGACCGCGGATGAGCTATGCTCTCGGCAACTCACCCAAAAATCCACAATTGACGACCGCGGGTGCGCTCTGGTCTCTGCCCTAACACCGCAGGTGCGCTACACCTTGCACCGCGGGTGCGCTATGCCTTCGGCATTCCAACCAAAAATCCAAACATGACGACCGCGGGTGCGGTAACCTTTACACCGCGGGTGCGGTGTGACTTCGGCAATCTCATCAAAAATCTGAATTAAAGATCGCGGGTGCGCTGTCACCTGAAGCCAACAACAAACTCTATGCAACTAAAATCGAATCGCAACGCTGATACAATACAACTACACAACAACTAATAACAACAATGCTATAAACCATAAATCGCAACTCTTAACATCAAAACTATACTTAAACTCAACCAAATAGTCAATAATCATACGAAATCTTAAACCTTACCGTACACCAGGCTTGGCTATTACAATTTTTGTTACCTAATGGTACAAAATTTTTGATTAATGATGCTTTATATTCACCACAATCGAAAAGAAATTTGTTGAGTTTTAATGATCTATACTCCCATGGGTATGATACTCAAACAATGAATGAAGGGAATGAGAAATATATGTGTATTACCACATATAAATCAGGAAAGAAATATGTGATTGAAAAACTACCAATGCTCTCTACTGGATTGCATTATACACATATAAGTCCCATTGAATCAAACATGGTAGTTGATAATTCTTCAATATTAACCAATTGACATGATCGATTAGGACATCCTGGTTCAAGAATGATGCGAAGAATTATAGAAAATACACATGGTCATCCGCTGAAATACCAGAAGATCTTTCAGAATAATAAGTTTCAATGTAAAGCATGTTCTTTTGGAAAATTTATTATAAGACCATCACCAGTCAAAATCCAAACTGAATCACCAATGTTTCTTGAACGTATTCATGGTGATATTTGTGGACCAATTCATCCACCATGTGGACCATTCAGATATTTTATGGTATTGTTTGATGCCTCCAGCAGATGGTCACATGTATGTTTATTGTCAATTCGAAATGTTGCATTTGCAAGATTACTTGCTCAAATAATAAAATTGAGGAATCAATTTCCCGATTATACGATCAAGAAAATTAGACTTGATAATGCTGGTGAATTTACTTTCCAGACTTTCAATGATTATTGTATGTCTATGGGAATCATTATTGAGCATCCTGTTGCTCATGTACATACACAGAATGGATTGGCTGAATCATTGATTAAACGTCTGCAAATGATTGCTAGACCAATGATTATGAAAACAAAGCTCCCTATTTCTATATGGGGACATGCAATTTTACATGCT